>NW_012105365.1:4474382-4511750 GCF_000951045.1 Mandrillus leucophaeus
GAGGTGGAGCTTGCAGTGAGCTGAGATCCGGGCACTGCACTCCAGCCTGGGTGACAGAGCGAGACTCCGTCTCAAAAAAAAAAAAAAAAAAGAGAAGATTAATACATCACTAACAAGACTAATAAAGAAAAAAAGAGAGAAGAATCAAATAGACAAAATAAAAAGTGATGAATGGGATATCATCACCATCCCACAGAAATACAAATTATCATCAGAAAATACTATAAACACCTCTACACAAATAAACTAGAAAATCTGGACGAAATGGATATCTCCTGGACACATACACCCTCCCAAGACTAAACCAGGAAGAAGTTGAATCTCTCAATAGACCAATAGCAGGTTCTGAAATTGAGGCAATAATTAATAGCCTACCAACCAAAAAATGTCCAGGACCAGATGGATTCACAGCTGAATTCTACCAGAGGTACAAAGAGGAGCTGGTATCATTCCTTCTGAAACTATTCCAAACGTTAGACAAAGAGGGAATCCTTCCTAACTCATTTTATGAAGCCAGCATCATCCTGATGTCAAAGTCTGGCAGAGACATAACAAAAAAGAGAATTTTAGACCAATATCCCTGAAGAACATCGATGCTCAAATCCTCAATAAAATACTGGCAAAGTGAATCCAGCAGCACATCAAAAAACATATCCACCATGATCAAATCGGCTTCATCCCTGGGATGCAAGGCTGGTTCAACATACACAAATCAATAAATGTAATCCATCACATAAACAGAACCAAAGACAAAACCACATGATTATCTCAATAGATGTAGAAAAGGCCTTTGACAAAATTCAACAGCTCTTCATGCTAAACACTCTCAGTAAACTAGGTATCAGTGGAACGTATCTCAAAGTAATAAGAGCTATTTATGACAAACCCACAGCTAATATCATACTTAACAGGAAAAAACTGGAAGCATTCCCTATGAAAACTGGCACAAGACAAGGATGCCTTCTCTCACTTCTGTTTAACATAGTATTGGAAGTTCTGGCCAGGGCAATCAGGCAAGACCAAGAAATGAAGAGTATTCATTTAGGAAAAGAGGAAGTCAAATTGTTCCTGTTTGCAGATGACGTGATTGTGTATTTAGAAAACCCCATCGTCTCAGCCCAAAATCTCCTTATGCTGATAAGCAACTTCAGCAAAGTCTCAGGAAGCAAAATCAATGTGCAAATATCACAAGCATTCCTATACAACAACAACAGACAAACAGAGAGCCAAATCATGAGTGAATTCCCATTCACAATTGCTACAAAGAAAATAAAATACCTAGGAATACAACTTACAAGGGATGCGAAGGACCTCTTTAAGGAGAACTATAAACCATTGCTCAACGATATAAAAGAGGACACAAACAAATGGAAGAACATTCCATGCTCATGGATAGGAAGAATCAATATCTTGAAAATGACCATACTGCCCAAGGTAATTTATACATTCAGTGCCATCCCCATCAAGTTACCAATGACTTTCTTCACAGAATTGGAAAAAACTACTTTAAAGTTTATATGGACAAAAAAGAGTCTGCATAGCCAAGACAATCCTAAACCAAAAGAACAAAGCCGGAGACATCACGCTACCTGACTTCAAACTATACTACAGGGCTATAGTAACCAAAAACAGCATAGTACTGGTACCAAAACAGATATATAGACCAATGGAACAGAACAGAGACCTCAGAAATAACACCACACATCTACAACTTTCTGCTCTTTGGCAAATCTGACAAAAACAAGCAATAGGGAAATGATCCCCTATTTAATAAATGGTGCTTGGAAAACTGGCTAGCCATAGGTAGAAATTGAAACTGGATCCCTTCCTTACACCTTATATAAAAATTAATTCAAGATGGATTAAAGACTTAAATGTAAGACTTAAAACCATAAAAACCCTGTAAGAAAACCTAGGCAATACCATTCAGGACATGGGCATGGGAAAGGACTTCATGTCTAAAACACCAAAAGCAATGGCAACAAAAGCCAAAATTGACAAATGGGATCTAATTAAACTAAAGAGTTTCTGCACCTCAAAAGAAACTATCATCAGAGTCAATAGACAACCTATAGAATGGGAGAAAGTTTTTGCAATCTACCCATCTGACAAAGGGCTAATATCCAGAATCTACAAAGAACGTAAACAAATTTACAAGAAAAAAACAAGCAACCCCATCAAAAAGTGAGCAAAATATATGAACAGACACTTCTCAAAAGAAGACATTTATGCAGTCAACAGACACATAAAAAAATTCTCATCATCACTGGTCATCAGAGAAATGCAAATCAAAACCACAATGAGATACCATCTCACACCAATAAGAATGGCAATCATTAAAAAGTCAGGAAACAATAGATGCTGCAGAGGAGGTGGAGAAATAGGAACGCTTTTACAGTGTTGGTGGGTGTGTAAATTAGTTCAACCATTGTGGAAGATAGTGTGGCAATTCCTCAAGGAACTAGAAATAGAAATACCATTTGACCCAGTGATCCCATTACTGGGTATATACCCAAAGGACTATAAATCATTCTACTATAAAGACACATGCACAGGTATGTTTATTGTGGCACTATTCACAATAGCAAGGACTTGGAATCAACTCAAATGTCCAGCAATGATAGACTGGATTAAGAAAATGTGGCACATATGTACTATGGAATACTATGCAGTCATAAAACAGGATGAGTTCATGTCCTTTGCAGGGACATGGATGAAGCTGGAAACCATCATTCTCAGCAAACTATCACAAGGATAGAAAACCAAATACCACATGTTCTCACTCATAGGTGGGAGTTGAACAATGAAAACACATGGACACAGGGCAGGGAACATCACATACCAGGGCCTGTTGGGGAGGGGGAGGGCTGGGGGAGAGACAGCATTAGGAGAAATACCTAATGTAAATATCGAGTTGATGGGTGCAGCAAACCAACATGACACATGTATACCTATGTAACAAACCTGCATGTTGTGCACATGTACCCTAGAACTTATAGTATAATTTACAAAATATTTTTAAAATAACAAATAAAAATAAATAAATTGGATTAGGGAGGATTTCCTCTTTTTCTATGGTTTGGAATAGTTTCAGAAGGAATGATACCAGCAACTCTTTGTACCTCTGATAGAATTCGGCTGTGAATCTGTCTGGCACTGGACTTTTTTTGGTTGGTAGGCTATTAATTACTGCCTCAATTTCAGAACTTGTTATTGGTTTATTCAGGGATTTGACTTCCTCCGGGTTTAGACATTGGCGGGTGTATGCGTCCGGGAATTTATCTATTTCTTCTAGATTTTCTAGTTTATTTGCATAGAGGTGTTTATGGTATTCTCTGATGGCAGTTTGTATTTCTGTGGGATCAGTGGTGATATCCTCTATATCATTTTTTATTGCATCTATTTGATTCTTCTGTCTTTTGTTCTTTACTAGTCTGGCTAGAGGTCTATCTATTTTGTTGATCTTTTCTAAAAACCAGCACCTGGATTGATTGATTTTTCTTAAAGGGTTTTTTTGTGTCTCTATCTCTTTCAGTTTTCCTCTGATCTTAGTTATTTCTTGCCTTCTGCTAGGTTTTGAATTTGTTTGCTCTTGCTTCTCTAGTTCTTTTAACTGTGATGTTAGGGTGACAATTTTAGATCTTTCCTGCTTTCTCTTGTGGGCATTTAGAGCTATAAATTTCCCTCTACACACTGCTTTAACTGTGTCCCAGAGATTCTGGTACATTGTGTCTTCATTCTGATTGGTTTCCAAGAACATCTTTATTTCTGCCTTCATTTCATTATTATTTACCCTGTAGTCATTCATGAGCAGGTTGTTCAGTTTCCATGTAGTTGTGAGGTTTTGAGTGAGTTTCTTAATCCTGAGTTCTAATTTGATTGCACTGTGGTCTGAGAGACTGTTTGTTATAATTTCCATTCTTTTGCATTTGCTGAGGAGTGTTTTATTTTCAATTATATGGTCAATTTTAGAATAAATGCCATGAGGTGCTGAGAAGAATGTATATTCTGTTGATTTGTGGTGGAGAGTTGTGTAGATGTCTATTTGGTCCACTTGGTCCAGAGCTGAGTTCAAGTCCTGAATAACCTTGTTAATTTTCTGCCTCGTTGATCTGTCTAATATTGACATTGAGGTGTTAAAGTCACCCACTATTATTGTGTGGGAGTCCAAGTCTGTTTGTAAGTCTCCAAGAACTTCCTTTATGAATCTGGGTCCTCCTGTATTGGGTGTGTATATATTTAGGATAGTTAGCTCTTCTTACTGCATTGATTCTTTTACCATTACATAGTGGCCTTCTTTGTCTCTCTTGATCTTTGTTGGTTTACAGTCTGTTTTATCAGAGATTAGGATTGCAACTCCTGTGTTTTTTTTTTTTTTAAATTTTCATTTGCTTGGTAAATTATCCTCCATCCCTTTATTTTGAGCCTATGTGTGTCTTTGTACATGAGATGTGTCTCCTGAATGCAGCACACTGATGGGTCTTGACTCTTTATCCAATTTGGCAGTCTGTGTCTTTTAATTGGGGCATTTAGCCCATTTATATTTAAGGCTAATATTGTTATGTGTGAATTTGATCCTGTCATTACGATGCTAGCTGGTTATTTTGCCTGTTAGTTGATTCAAAGAAAAAAGATATATATGAATAACATTTGCAATAATACTGAATTATATCAGGCATAAACTGCTCATGAAATCCATTCCTGTTTTTAAAAACAGGCACCGTTTTTAGATTATGTAAATAACATAATTAACTATCAAATATTACTTTTTTAGGGAACTTAGAACAGAAGAAAAGGCAAAGTAGCATTTTTTGTTGATTAGATTTAAAGAAATCATATGGCTCATGTCATCTAAGACAAAAATCCCTACCTTAGATCACCAGTGAAGAATGAACCAAACTTTTAGATTTGAAGTTCCCATTCATTCAAACATATTTCTCTGCATGAGTTTTAACAATAGTTGCATAAATGTATGATTTAAATCACTAACTTCATGAGAAAAAAAATGTGTTCCACTTTTCTGCAATGAAGTTGGTTCCTAGATATTAAAGTGATGTTCTAGGCAGCTACATTCCTAAAATTGTAGAGTTGGAAAATATATTTCAGGAAAGGGTCTCAGTCTTAAAACTCAGAGAAAATGAATTAACATTGTCGTGTTCTCTTTGTTCAATGAATATTGACAGTATGAGTGAAGAACTAAAAATGGAAGCTATAGATCAGTGATGCAATATAATACTGGAAATGGAACATCAGACTCTTAGAAAATCAAATTTATTATAAATATCTCTAAAACCCTTTTCTTGGGGCCAGGCATGGTGGCTCACACAATTCCACTACTTTGGGAGCCTGAGGTGGGAGGGTTGGTTGAGGCCAGGAGTTCAGCCTGGGCAACATAGTGAGATCCCCATCCCTCCAAAAATAAAAATAAGAAATTATCTGGACTTGATGACAGGTGCCTGTAGTCCTAGCTACTTGGGAGGCTGAGGTGGGAGGATCAATTAAGCCCAGGAGTTTGAGGCTGCAGTGAGCTATGACGGTACCACTGCACTCCAACCTGGGTGACAGAGTGAGACCTGTCTCTAAAAACTAAACTAAACTAAAATAAAATAAAATAAAATAAAATATTTTTAAATAAAAAATTATGATATCTTTTCACATTTAGAACATATCTTTGTGAATCACTTTTTTTTCATTTTAAATAAAACTAACTTTTGCCTCCAATTAAACAATCCAAGGCAAAAATTTTATAATAGGTACAAGACCTAAGACTGGCAGCTAGAAACAGGAGAAAAGGTATCAGATTTCCACTTCCAAATTTGAGTCATGAATTATAAAGGAATGTAATAACTAAGATATTTCCATTTCTCACAATCATATTTAAAATGTCTCCAACATAATACATGTATGCTGGGTCCATGTCTATAAGGATGTAAGCTTGTTTTCTCTTCCTGCTGCTCTTTCTAATCTCTGCTTTTTCCTTCCCCTACCCCGAAAATCAATGAATCTAACTTACTTATTTTAGAAGCCAGTTTGTAAAGCAAAATTCTCCATATCCAAAAACCAGAGGCAACTCAGACCTCGGACGAGGATGGAAGAGAGAAAAGACAGACTAGCATAAGAGGGAGAGGAAAGAGTAGAGCGCCTGAGTTCTAGAAAGGGAGGGAAGTAGATGGTCCATCACAAGACCCATGGAACAGTGTGGAAGCGGCTCTGTGCCCAGCAGGAGTAGAGTGAGTTCCATCAGTTGCCAGCCCATCAGACCACCATCCAATGAACCTGAGGGCAAAGCAAGCTGCCAGAACAAGGGCTGGACACTTGACTGTCTTGTGGGGAGAAAGGGAGAATCTCATTTCTTCTTCTTTTTTTTTACTTTTTTTTGAGATGGAGCCTCACTTTGTCACCCAGGCTGGAGTGCAGTGGCACGATCTGGGCTCACTGCAAGCTCTGCCTCCTGGGTTCACGCCATTCTCCTGCCTCAGCCTCCTGAGTGGCTGGAACTACAGGTATCTGCCACTATGCCTGGCTAATTTTTGCATTTTTAGTGGAGATGGGGTTTCCCTATGTTAGCCAGGATGGTCTTGATCTACTGACCTCGTGATCTGCCCGCCTTGGCCTCCCAAAGTGCTGGGATTACAGGCATGTGCCACCATGCCTGGCCTCTCACTTCTTACTAAGAACTGCACAGAACCCATTTGAAATTTCCCTAGTAGCCCAGCAGGGAGAGATACATTATTTCTACTTCAATACATGACTGATATGGTGCATACTTTCACTACAGTCTGGTAAAAATAAATAAAATGTGAGTATAATTTTGGCAGTCAATAATTTTTCTTGTAAGTGTATGTAATTTGGCTTACCCTGTACCATTTTTGTTGATTTGAACTACTTGACTATTTAGAGTCATACATTGCCAATTAAGTTATACCATATGATATGGTTTGGCTGTGTCCTATCCAAATCTTTTCTTGAATTCCCACATGTTGTGGGAGGGACCTGGTGGGAGGTAATTAAATCATGGGGGCAGGTCTTTCCCTTGCTGTGCTCGTGATAGTGAGTAAGTCTCATGAGATCTAATGGTTATTATAAGGGGGAGTTTTCCTGCACAAGCTCTTTTTGCTTGCTGCCATCCAAGTAAAATGTGATTTGCTCCTCCTTGTCTTCCACCATGATTGTGAGGCTTCCCCAGCCACGTGGAACTGTAAGTCCAACAAAACCTCTTTCTTTTGTAAATTGCCCAGTCTTGGGTATGTATTTATCAGCAGTGTGAAAAAAGACTAATACACATATGTTTAAAGAGAATTTGTTTAATATAGATACATGCTATTCAGAAGTTGAGTTTACTTTAAATGATCTTGAGTTCGATTTTTAAGTTAGTTATTGCAATGTGATTATTTTGTTTGAGCTTTTCAATGACAAGAATTTTTAAAAATAGTATGAGAAAGTATAACATATACTTTCTGTTATGGTCTTTCTGTTGATAATGCCAGAAAGACAAAAAACAAATGATTAATAGTGGTTGTCTGTGGAGGTGAGAATCAAACTAGAAAGAAGTAGGGCAGGGGATTATTGCATTTTTACTGCGAGTCTTTCTTTACTGTTTTAAAAAATTTTTGGTAACATGATAATTGGGTAGGTCTTCACGCCATATCTCTAAATGTTCATTTTATTTAGTAAGAAAATAAATAATTTTCTACTCTTTCAAAGTTTCAACAAAAAATCAACATCTTTCTAAATTTGGAAATTCAGCATTAAAAATTAATCTATAAATATTATACATACTTTACTTGATTTTAATCAGTTATATAATATATAATACAGATAATATAACCATGTATTTTATTAAATTATATATTTAACCCAAATGACTAATATTCAATAATATATGTATTTAATAAATATGTTTTCTAAAAGTTGTTTTATTCTTAAAAGTTTCTTTTAACTAGCTGGCTTTTAAAACTATTCTTGTTTAATATTAATTGAAAAAATTTGAATAGAGAGAATATCTTCAGTTGTTGGGAGTGTGGTAGACTGTAATGGGAAGACATGTAGGAAGGCTTACTTTGAAATTTGTTTAAATAAAGAAACATTCTCAGGAAGACAAAGGAGTCTAAAAGATTTTTACTCAAGTAATCATTTTTATACAAAGCTGTAAACTCACTTGGTCAGAATTTAGGGTCATTTTTTTCTTAGCTTCTTAATGATTGCTACCATTCACAAGTTGTTGCCCAATGCAGTGCTATGCCCATTACATACATTAAATAATTACATGTGATTATGTGCATTTTATGTAAACACTCATATCACTGCTTGTGTTTTATTTCCATCTTACAGATGATGAAAAGGAAGATAAGAGACATCAGAAACTTGATTAAGGGTCCAAAGCTGTAAGTGGTGAAACAGGATGTAACACTGGGTCTGTTTGGCTTCAAAGACCCTTCTCTCCACTATGCTGTCTCTTGCCAGGGTCACCAGGATTTATTCTTGTGGGGAAGCCCAGAAGATCTAAAGTCCACCCTAGTTCTTTGGCCCTTTGCCAATCTTCTCTAAGAAGAGAAGTTTCCCTGCTTTCCAAGTGTAACTCCTCCATCTGAGCCCCTGATTGGAATTTCTTGTCACTTCACTGGGAGCTTTCTGCATGATGTTCTGATTCTCTTAGATTTTGTTATTCTCTCTTCCTGGATTCCTTCCCCTCAGTCTACACACATGCTTAAATTTCACCTATTGTACAAAAACAAACATCCCACTCCCTTCCATGCCTGCTTCTCCCTCCTTAAGTCCTTACTGCCCCGCCCCAACCACCCTTTTAAATGTACTTGGATAAGAACCTTGTCTTATTGTTCTCTGGTTTGTAAGTAACTGGCACATAAAAACAGTAACTACAATGATAAACTTCAGTTATATAGGCTTCTATTAGATGCCAGGTGTTGTATAAAACACAGACATTATGATTTTATAGATGTTCGATAAACATGTTGAATTGGCAGGCTCCCTTCCCACATTCTTAGCTGTATGCCTCTCTCCTGATGCTCAGTGTCTGACAGTCACTCTGATATGATTTTGCCAAATGCGGTGGAGCCTTCTGCTCTCAGTGCCTGGCTCTTGGTAATCAAATAGGGGCAACAAAACTATTTCTCAGAACGTTTCTGCCGGTATTTACAGCTTTTGCTATGGGAACTATATGTTCCAGCATGTGTTGTGTGACTGAAAATAGCTTTCTGCCTAATTGTTTTCTGAAGGTCGCAATCCCTGAATGGATATGTGACGAAAGGGTCTGATTCTTTTAAGATATTTATGCAAGAAACATTTACTCCAAAGTATGAGTTAAAGAGTATAAATGGCACTTGGGGATACAAAGGTGAATAAGATATTGTGAGAAGGAATTTTAACAAGAGTAAATTGATGGGGTTGGCAATCAGAAAAATGGGAAAAGCACAATGACTACCTCAAAAGACAGTGCCTGTGACTGGCCAATAGACTTTGACTTTCTGAAATGCAGAGCAAAACAGTGGCATAAAAACTAAAGACTTCCCTCTATTGAAAGCAGGCCAGTTTGCTCAGTTTCTGAAGTACAGAATGGGTTGCCTGCCAAATATGTCTTCAATTCAGTTCTAATGGACTTAATAAACATTTCTCCCACATTCTGATAAACATCCTGGTTATTAGTGAGTTTCTGAATCATCATCTTCCTTGTCTTAATTGACATTATATTACTTAATCAACTGGGAAAGGATGGGTTATTGGTTACCTACACAGCATATAGTAAAATTAGGTTCATATTTCACATCAAACACATACATGAATTCCAGATGGATTAAAGATCTAAATGTGGAAAGCAAAATTAAAACATCTAGCATGAAGTATAGAAGAGAATATTTATAACCTTCAATAGAGTAATGCTTTCTAAACAAGACATGCAAAGAACAAACCATAAAGGGAAAGATTAATGGTGTCAAAATGAAAACTTTTGCACATCAAAAGATGCCTTTTAAAAATGAAAAGACAAACCATGGATAGGGAAAAGATATTCACTAATAGATTCACCGGCACCTATTACCAGTGAAAAATTGGTATCCAGGATATATAATAGAACTTCTACAAATCAGCAAGAAAAATGGTGAAGTCAATAGGAAAATGGGCAAAGGTTTTGAATAGGTAAGTCACTAACGAGAAAACCCAAAAGCCAATAAATATCTGAAATGATGCCCAGTCTCCCTAGTAATCAGGTAAATACAAATTAATACAATGAGATAGAATTTTATACCTCTGATATTAGCAAAAATAAAAACATCTCACAATACTGAGCATTGTTAAGAATGTGGAGCTGAAGTAACGTGGATGCATCACTAGTGGGAACATAAAACTGCAACTTCGCAGTGAACCGAGATTGTGCCACTGCACTCCAGCCTGAGCAACAGAGCAAAACTCTGTCTCAAAATAACAATAATAATAACTGTGCAACTTTGGAAATCCATCTGGCTATATCTAATAAGTTAAAGATGTTCTTGTCTTCCTGCCCTCTGTATGTAGCAAAGAAACTCCCAAGTGCGGTACAAAATTCAAAACCTAAATTTCCATTATTGTAAAAGTGAGTAAATGAATCTTCGTATATTTTCAAATAATAGAGAATTGTACAATATTAAAATAAATGAACTAGATGAGCACTATGTATCAACAGAGATGAAACTCAAAAATGCAGTGTTAAGGGGAAAAGCAAGTTGTAGAAGAATGATAAAAGCATGCAAGGATATTATAAATTTCTGGGGTATGTGGGATGGAAATGGTATGGGGCAGAGATGCAAATGGGGCTTCAATGTTATATATTAAGTATATTTTATTTCTTTACAAAAATATCAAGCAAACGTGATAAAGCATTGGCAAAGCTGTGGGAGGTATATACTTAATGCATTAAGTATTCACTTTAAAAGAAAAAATAAAAAGCTTTAGCATCTGACAGACCTGATTTCAGACTGTGGCTAAAGACTTTGGCTGTCACAGCTCTCCAAACTTAGGCAAGTTACTTACTTCTCTTAGTGTTAATTGCTTTACTACACATGTATGTTCTGATACTTGTCTGATAATTCATATATATATATATATGTATGTGGTGTTTTTCTTTTTTTTTTATTATACTTTAAGTTCTAGGGTACGTGTGCACAACGTGCAGGTTTGTTACATATGTATACATGTGCCATCTGATAATTCTTATATGTGAAGGATTTGTGGTTCTGATTCTAAGGTCTGGTGCCTGTTTTCTTGTTAGCTCTCATTCATGTTTGTTTGTGAGTATTGTGGTTTTTGACAGTGAATTACAGTTTCTTGGAACTTCATGGAAATTCTTGGAAGCCCAAATTTAAGGTGTTTTCTTCCTTGGAGAACATATGTTTGTGTCTGCCAGATGCCTGAGGCCCCTGCTAACTCAGAGCCACTTTAAATTCTTGCCCTGAGGGTTTTTCTTTTTCCAAAGTACTCTGATAGTGCTGTTTTGGGGCTGAGAACCTACTGAGAGAGTGTTTTGTGGTTATAAATTCTCATAGATGTTTTTTCTGCTTCGCTCAGTATCAAGGTTTGAGGCAATCGGTTTTTTTGTGGCTCCCTGGGAAGCTGGCTATTTCTAGCTTACATTACCACTAAAGATGTGGCCCCAGGCGAGCTCAGCTTAAACGTGGAAGAGTGGTGATCTCTCATACTCCCATCTTGTGTGGATTTGGGTTTTAGGTCCTGTCCGGTGCATCCATAGCAACCATTAAGAATAGAAGCTCAAGTTCATTTGGGTTAAATTAAAATCCTCAAAGTGAAACCTGGTTTCATTTCTCTGCTTAATTCTCTGATTCTCTGAATAAGTGATTATTCTGCCTCTGAAAATTCCTCTTTCTTGCCAACTCTTCATTGTATTTTTAACAGTTTTCTTCCCCTTTTCTTTAATCCAGCAATTTTTCTTTTTAAATTTTAGTTGTGTGTTTTCTAAAAATATTCTCATAGGAGAATTGAAGTAAAACTTTATGACTAAAAATAATTCTGTGTGGCTGCAAAACTCATGCCCCTAGCCATGCTAGTAGATTGCCTCGCACTGCACCAGACATTGAAAAGAAGGAAAAAGACAAAGGCATAACCTCCCTTTCCTCTTTTTTTTTTTTTTTTTAGAGTCTCGCTCTGTCGCCAGACTGGAGTGCAGTGGTGCGATCTTGGCTCACTGCAACCTCCACCTCCCTGGTTCAAGTGATTCTCCTGCCTCAACCTCTGGAGTAGCTGGGACTATAGGCGCCCGCCACCAGACCTGGCTAATTTTTGTATTTTTAGTAGAGACGGGTTTTCACCATGTTGGTCAGGATGGTCTCAATCTCTTGACCTCGTGATCCGCCCACCTCAGCCTCCCAAAGTGCTGGGATTACAGGCTTGAGCCACCGTACCTGGCTCATTTGTTCTTTTAAAATAATTCCATAATTTTTTTTAAACCACAAAGTTGGCAAAGTGTTGAAGCTAGGTGATAGGTACAATGGGGTTCATTATACTACTCTGTCTAACTTTGTGTTTGAGAATTTTCACAATAAAAAATCATAAACAGAGAAAAAGAGAATCAGATGTTTAAGGCATTTGATCACAAAATGGCTCCCTTTCCCATTCCCTCAAAGTGTTGTCTGATCTCGGCTCTTATAGCCTCCAACCAAAATTTTGACCCCTTCTGCTCTCAGTACGTATAAATATAGGAAAATAAAAATAAAAATTATAGTTTACCTGTAGCTATTATTTATTGTCTTTACTCTGCCTCAGGTGGCCCAGTAAGTAGGCATCATTAATATCTCCATTTATTGATGAGGAAACAGACACTTAACTAGGTTAAAAGTAATTTTTTGATAATGGTATATTCCATCATTGTTGGAGCCACCAACTAAAACCTTATGACTAAAAATCATTCTTTCTGGCTGCAAAACTCATGCCCCCCGCCATGCCAGTAGATTGCTTCCCACGGCACCATCCATTGAAAAGAAAGAAAAAGACAAAGGCATGAGCTCCCTTTCCTCTGTCTGGAACTTTTCATGTCTTGTCTTCCTTACAGCTCAGAAGAGAAGTTAGTTCTCCTTTCCCCTTCCCTATTCTGCATTTACACTGCCTGCAGTTTCCCAGGCCCTCTCCTCACCTCTCCCACCTTCTAGGCCTGATTCATCACTTCCTTTTAGGAATTTTCTATTGGCCATTCCAGCAACCATCTCTGTGGCCATATCTTTTTCATGCCCATAGCCAGTACCCAAAGCTAGGCACGGGGTCTTGAGTACTTTGATAACCTCCTAACCAGTTTCCTTCCTCTAATATCTTCTTTGTCCTGTGTAATCTGTGTTTCACACAGGTGAGTTACCCTAAAACATTGCATTGTGTTGACCTTGTTCAAAAACTTTTGATTCATCCTCGAACCTATGACTGGAATGACAAACTCATATCACGGAGGAGCCTCTCCTTGTCCCCACACCTAACTCTTATCCCAGTGCATAGCACTAACAGACCATAGCACACTCCTCTCACACTCAGTGAATATCTGAATATTGAATATCTCATCTGGCAGAGGTGCATATGAAGCCTTGAAGGTAAACTATGCTGTATAGTCAAGGCCTTCCCCATAAACCATTTCATTATTAGGGTGAAATCTCACTGGAAATTTACAAGAACCTTCTGTTCTAGCTAAACTGCTCTATTCAGGGTCCCAAGAGCATGTGTGGCACTTTCTCACCTTGGCATCTGCCCTTTGTCCATGCCGTTTCTCTAACTTCATTTTTCACACCATCTTCTCTACCTACTGAACCCTCTCCCAACAAGGTCCAGCTCAGGCTTCAACCTCTACAAATCCCCCTCGATTGCCTCAATTGGACATGCCCTTTCTCTCCTTTAAGCCCTTCCCTGTTGTCTGGTTCCCATCTTACTGTCTGGCAGTGACCACTTAGTAATCTGACTGTCTGTCTTTCTTACTGCATCTTTTTGTTTCTTAAACCCCGTAGCTCATAGAATGATGCAGTTGGGAGGATGTTATAAACATAATCTCATGTTCTTAACTTCCCAGGTAAGAAAACGAAAGTGCAGAGAGGTTAAGGGATTTACCCATGGCGACTCCATAAGTTAGAGCTGGCCTGGGCATAGAACATCAATTCCCAATGCCCCTTCTTAGCATTCTCCCCTCACTATGCATTTTCCCTCACCAGCTAAGGGCTAACTTCCTTGTGGGAATGACATGTCTTCTATCCTCTTTGTACATACCCTTCCCCCACACCATCCCCATGTCTGATATGCAGTAGGTACTTTATGAATGTTTGCTGCTGATGAGAAGGCAGTCCCATTTAGAATTACAATGTCTCAAATATGGAAATGATTTTTTTATTTGACAAGGGGAACATTTTCACATATAACCACCAGAGAGAGCAGTAATAATAAAGAAGTGCATTTAAATGTTCTTATGTAACTATCTAATTCTCAGAAGTGCAAAGGAAGGAAACCTTAAGGCCATTTTGAGACAGTAGGGAGAGATCAATCTGATGTCTTCCTTTTCCTGACTGCCAGATAATTCTGCTCAAAAATTCATTGCAGAAATCAGATGTGGAAACTGGAATATTCAATTCAACTAAATGTTTCCGGATCAATGATGTGTAGGACTTTTCATTTGGTCAGTGTAGAAGATTATAAAATGAGAGCCTCACAGGTTAGTTGGGAAATTGTCACATTGTAAAAGTTACTCTACATCAAGACACATTCTCAAGGGGGCCTACTGGTGGGTCAAACATAGATGACAGATGTACTAGTCTGTTTTCATGCTACTGATAAAGACATACTCAAGACTAAGAAGAAAAAGAGGTTTAATTGGATTTACACCCATGGCTGGTGAGGCCTCAGAATCATGGTGAGAGGCAAAATGCACCTCTTACATGGTGGCGGCAAGAGAAAATGAGGAAGAAGCAAAAGTGGAAACCCCTAATAAACTCATCAGATCTCATAGACTTATTCACTATCACGAGAATAGCATGGGAAAGACCAGCCCCTACGATCCAATTACCTCCCGCTGGGTCCTTCCCACAACATGTGGAAATTCTGGGAGATACAATTAAGTTGAGATTTGGGTGGAGACACCGAGTCAAACCATATCATTCCACCCCTGGTTCCTCCAAATCTATGTCCACATTTCAAAACCTATTATGCCTTCCCAATAGTCCCCAAAAGTCTTAACTTATTTCGGCATTAACCCAAAGCCACATTCCAAAATCTCATCTAAGACAAGGCAAGTCCCTTTGTCCTTTGAGCCTGTAAAATCAAAGCAAGCTAGTTAC
Source organism: Mandrillus leucophaeus (assembly GCF_000951045.1). NCBI lineage: Eukaryota > Metazoa > Chordata > Mammalia > Primates > Cercopithecidae > Mandrillus > Mandrillus leucophaeus. The sequence continues at coordinate 4,489,685 of NW_012105365.1, forward strand.
TTCCTAGATACAATGGGGGTACAGGTATTGGGTGAAAACAGCCAAATGGGAGAAATTGGCTAAAGCAAAGGGGTTATAGGGCCCATGCAAGTCCAAAATACAGCAGGGCCATCAAATTTTAAAGCTCCAAAATGAATGATCTCTTTTAACTCCAGGTCTCACATACATGTCACCCTGATACAAGAGGTAGGTTTCTATGGTCTTGGGCAGCTCTGCCCCTGTGGCTTTGCAGTGTACAGCCTGCCTCCCAGTGGCTTTCATGGGCTGACATTGAGTGTCTGTGACTTTTCAGGTGAACAGTACAAGCTGTTGGTGAATCTAATATTCTGGGGTCTCAAGGATGGAGGCCCTCTTCTCACAGCTCCACTAGGCAATGCCCCAGTAGGGACTCTGTGGAGGCTCTGACCCCACATTTCCCTTCTGCACTGCCCCCGCACAGGTTCTCCATGAGGGCCCCACCCCTGCAGCAAACTTCTGCATGGCCATCCAGGCGTTTCCATAAATCTTCTGAAATCTAGGCGGAGTTCCCAAACCTCAATTCTTGACTTCTGTGCACCCACAGACCCAACACCATGTGGTAGCTGCCAAAGTTTGGGGCTTGCACCCTCTGAAGTCTCAGCCCGAGCAGTACGTTGGCCCCTTTCTGCCATGGCTGGAGTGGCTGGGACACAGGGCACCAAGTACCTAGGCTGCATATAGCATGGGGACCCTGGGCCTGGCCCATGAAACCACGTTTTCGCCCTGAGCTTCTGGGTCTATGATGGGAGGGGCTGCTATGAAAATCTCTGACACAGCCTGGAGACATTTTCCCCATGGTCTTGGGGATTCACATAGGCTCCTTGCTCCTTATGCAAATTTCTGCAGCCAGTTTGAATTTCTTCCCAGAAAGTGTGTTTTTCTTTTCTATCACATTGTCAGGCTGCAAATTTTCCAAACTTCTATGCTCTACTTTCCTTATAAAATGGAATTCCTTTAACAGTACCCAAGTCACCTCTTAAATGCTTTGATGCTTAGAAATTTCTTCTGCCAGGTACCCTAAATCATCTCTCTCAAGTTCAAAGTTCCACAAATCTCTAGGGTGAGGCAAAATGCTAAATATAACAAGAGTCACCTTTGCTCCTGTTCCCAACAAGTTCCTCATCTCCATCTGTGACCACCTCAGCCAGGACTTTATTGTCCATATCGCTATCAGCATTTTGGGCAAAGCCATTCAACAAGTCTCTAGAAAGTTCCAAACTTTCTCACGTTTTCTTGTCTTCTTCTGAGCCCTCCAAACTGTTCTAACCTCTGCCTGTTATTCTGTTCCAAAGTCGCTTACACATTTTTGGGTATCTTTTCAGCAACACCACACTCTACTGGTACCAATTTCCTGTATTAGTCCATTTTTGTGACTGGGAAGAAAAAGAGGTTTAACTGGACTTACAGTTCTATGTGGCTGGGGAAGCCTCAGAATCATGGTGGGAGGTGAAAGGCGTTTCGTACATGGTGGCAGCAAGAGAAAACGAGGAAGAAGCAAAAGTGGAAACCCCTAATAAACTCATCAGATCTGGTGAGACTTACTCACTATCATGAGAATAGCACAGGAAAGACTAGCCCCCATAATTCAATTACCTCCCCCTGGGTCCCTCCTATAACACGTGGGAATTCTGGGAGATAGAATTCAAGTTGATATTTGGGTGGAGACACAGCCAAACTATATCAACAAATAAGCTTGAAAAATGTGAAAAATTGTTTTACATCACTAGTAAACAGAGACAAGCAAAATTTAAATAATATCATTCCTTGATGAAATTGGCAAAGCTTTTTTTGTTTTAAATCTAAAGATCCAGGGTTGCCTAGAGTTTGGCCTTTCAAACGCTGGTGATAAAGGGTCCTTTACCCATCCTTCCTTGTGGCTAATTTAGCAAAATTTTTTTAAAACCTTAAAAATGTACTTACCATTATCCCTAGCAATTCTATTTTCACAAGTAGACTTAATGAAGTCTGCTTTCCAAAGATTTTGCTACAGAGATATTCATTGCATCAATATTTTTACTTTTAATAGTGAAAAACTGGATACAACCTAAATAGTGATAATACCTAACATTTAACTGAGTATGTACCATACATTGATCTGAGCACTTTAGATAAGTGAATTCATTCAAATCTCATAGACAACCCCATGAGGGAGGTACTATTGAGGCTATTATCATCTCCATTGGACAGATGAAGTAACCTGGTCACACACCCAGTAAATGGAAGAGTTTAACCCAGCAGTGTACTTTAGAGCCTATGTTCCTAACCATTTCATTCTATTCCCTCTCCAAACTTTCTAATTTAAATAGCCAATGATAGAACAATTGTTAAAAATTAGTAATGCTCAGTGTGTGTGTGTGTGAGAGAGAGAGAGAGAAAGAGAGAATGTGTGTGTCAGATGGGAGAGAGAAGTGTTATGTGAGTGTTTCCAAATTACCTAGAGCCTCTCTTACTGGTAGGAATGTCTTATACAAGGAGAGAGAACCACTGGGTTACCTGAATTATAGTAAATTATACAAATACTATGTAATTATTAAAAATTATGATATATAGCTATATTGAATAGAATGGTATCTTTCAAATTCTTTTGACATTACCTATATTAAAAAATAAACATTTTACATCTCAATCTTGCCCATCCATAAAAGGCTGAACAGCTGGCTCCCTCTAATATAACTGTGTTAGTTGTTTACAATGGGTGTCTATGCCTATGTTATGTCAGTTGTTAAATATTTTGAATATCACATATTTAGGTTGGTCCAAAAGCAATTGTGGTTTTGCCACTCTTTAAACTGCAATTGCCTTTGCACCCAAAACATTTATAGGCACACGCGCACGCACACACACAGATACACACACACATCTAAAACAAAAGTTTCATGAAACAATACTGAATCTTTTTTTTTTTTTTTTTTTTTTTGAGACTGAGTCTCGCTCTGTTGCCCAGGCTGGAGTGCAGTGGCGCGATCTCAGCTCATTGCAAGCTCTGCCCCTCGAGTTCATGCCGTTCTCCTGCCTCAGCCTCCCCAGTATCTGGGACTACAGGCACCCGCCTCCACGCCCGGCATTTTTTATTTTTTATTTTTATTTTTTGTAGTTTTAGTAAAGACGCGGTTTCACTGTGTTATCCAAGATGGTCTCGATTTGCTGACCTCGCGATCTGCCCGCCTCGGACTCCCAAAGTGCTGGGATTACAGGCATGAACAAACCGCGCCCGGCCGAAACAATACTCAATAAATGAGATGCACTCTTATGTTTTCCCATTTCATTATTAAAATTCTGGACCAAATATACTGTTGTCAACTTCTCGTTGATTTCATCATCCTAAATTAATGTACCCATAGTTTGAAAACAATCCTAGAAGCAAATTATGGCTCTTGTAATACTTAAAATGTCCACGAGAGGGCACCACAATTCTAGCCAGACACATGCTCTACCACGGGAGCTCCACTGGGAAGGGCAGGAATGTTGTCCTTTGCAGGGCACAGCCCAACCAGGTAGGCACTCTCTATCTTGACCAATCACCTATCAAAAGGCCTGATGCAAAAAAAACCTTGATGATAAAGAGGCTGTCAGGGTCCATCAGAGGCTCTGTGTCATGAATCTGAAATCGAACATGCAGAAAGATTTTATGTGGTTGACAGAGTAGGCAAAAGGTAAAAGTCCTTGAGATAAGGAGAGGCTAGAATGGTAATAATGGGTCATTTATAAGCTAAAGGTTTCAGTAAGTTGAGGTTATGGGAAAATAGAAGCTATGAATAAGCAAGAGATATAAGCAGGGGAAAGACACAGGGCTGGAAAGCCTGTTGACAGGAAGAGAGCAGCAAAATGCATTACTATGTAATCACATTAATGGCAGAACCCTAGAGTTAGGCCCCAGACTCCTGCTGCTAGCATTCCAAGAGCTTCCAGGCTCTGTAAGGCCCAGTCAGAAGGGTTCTCTTTCTAGATTTCGTGTGGATCCCTGTATTTCTTAGTGCGTTGGTAACATTAGAGTAAACTCTTCCTACCTTTGCTGACCTAGCAGCAGTTGAGTCTCTTCTGTTTACTCCTACAAAGAAGTCTAATTGGAAAGAAAAAAACAGGAAAAAAATGTTTCCAGTATATTAATTTTAAAAGGCATATTAATATCACCTCTTTAAAATCTAATTTTGGTTTAAAATGTATAATATAGTATGAAATCTGGAAGGATAGACATTAAGATATTAACAGAAGTTATAGCTGAATAATGTAATGTGGGTGTGATATTATGATATAAATATGTTGCTTTTCATCCACAGTTCCTTGTTGCAGTCTTCTGTTATAGCCCTTGTTGCAATCTCCTGTTATAATGTTGGAGCACTTTAGGCATCAGAAGCAGGCCTCAGGTATGGCTCTCAGACCTTTCCCTGCCTTCTTTTCAACTGCCCAAGGCAGGACTCTAATCGAATGTGGATCAAAGACTATCATTCCAGAGTAGTCCTGCCCCATACCCTGGAGGAAAGCAAGCTTCACAGAGAGGCCATGAAGAAGCTGAGCAGGCCTTGCTGGGTTTCCCCACTGTCCCTTAGTATTAGATCACACTCTTTTTGTTCAATCGTGTTTTGGTTGTCCATGCTTCAATCATGTCTATCCAGTGATGTCTTCATATAAGGCTCAAGAGGACAGGGTTGGGGGAGCTTCCACGTAGCTGAACATGGGTAGGCTGACAGGAAGGGTAACAAGACCTCCTCCGTGCGCTGGGAGAGTGGCACGCCCCGGTACCACGGGAGCAGAAACTCCTGCACTTGGGACTCTTTCAGACCTCACCCTGTATATCTCTTCATCTGGTTGTTTATTTGTATTCTTTAAAATATCCTTTGTAATAAACTGGTAAACATAAGCAAGTGTTTCCCTGAGTTCTGTCAGCTGCTTTAGCAAATTAACCAAACCCAAAGAGGGACTGTGGGAACTGCAGTTTGAAGCTGTTTGGTTAGAAGTTCCCAAGGCCCAGACTTGTGACTGGTGGGAAGGAGGGGTGGTCTTCCGGGTCTGAGCCCTCCACCTGTGGTTTCTGAGGCTATCTACAGATAGAGAGCGTTAGAACTAAAAGGAATTGGAGGACGCTCCACTGCAGAACTGATTGCTTGCTTAGTGTGTGGAGACAAACATCGATATATGTGGTCACAGAAGTCTTCTGTGTTCATTGTTGTGGTTGTGTGACAGCAGAGGAGAAAACAGTTTGAGTTTTTTCTACTCACAGTGGTCATGCTTTAACCTTTATTCACAAGTATTTTTTTTAACAAAGTAAGCATACACTAATTGTTTTATGTTTTACAAGTTTTAAAGAGTTTCATTAAAAAGAAAGAAAATTCTAAAAACCAAAATCTCTTTAAAGATAACAGCACAGTTACTGAATGTTTCCAGAAGGATCACATGATTTGTGGTGGGATCAAGAGGACTTGCAAGGCAGAGATGTCTGTGAGGGAACTTTCTCCAAAGGGGCCACCTTGGGCAAAGTCAGAGAGGCCAGTGCCTCTCTCGAGGGAGGCTGACTGAAGCTGAAGCAGACAGCACTCCATTAAAGGACACAAACTTATGAATATATTTGGTGGAGATTGTTTTATTTGTTAGGCTTCTAAAAATTATGTAATAGTGATATTTTAAAAGAAATAATTTATATGTAAGTTATGAAATATAATACAACAAAAAAAATCCATTGCCCAAGCTTAAAACATAGAACACAACTAATACTTTTGAGACCCTCATACGCTCCTCCCTGAACCTATCATTCTCTCTTCCTTCCATAAGTAATTGTTACCACAATTCCGAATTTTGTGTTAACCTTTATCGTTTTATTCAAAATGTATACGTCTTTGATAACAGCAACAGTTAATGTTATTCGAGTGCTTGCTTTTGGTTAGACACTATTCTAAATCCTTTACCTGTTCACATGATTTGGGTATTTGTGTCTTCGAAATCTCATGTTGAAATGTGATTCCCAGTGTTGGAGGTGGGACCTGGTGGGTGGTGATTGGATCATGGGGGTGGATCCTTCCTGAATGGTTTAGCACCATCCCCTCAGTGATGAGTGAGTTTTCACTCAGTTCACAGGAGATCTGGTTGTTTAAAAGAGTCTGGGACCTCCCACTTTTTCTTGCTCCTACTCTCGCCATGTGATACTCCAGCTCCCCTGTTGCCTTCCACCATGATTGGAAGGTTCCTGAGGCCTCACCAGAAGCAGATGGTGGCACCATGCTTTGTGTACAGCCTGCAGAACCGTGTGCCAATTAAACTTCTTTTCTCTATAAAATTACCCAGTCTTGGCTGGGTGTGTTGGCTCATGCCTGTAATCCCAGCACTTTGGGAGGCCGAGGCGGGTGGATCACCTGAGGTCAGGAGTTCGAGACCAGCCTGACCAACATGGAGAAACCCTATCTCTACTAAAAATACAAAAAGCCAGGTGTGGTGGTGCATGCCTGTAATCCCAGCTACTCGGGAGGCTGAGGCAGAAGAATTGTTTGAACCTGGGAGGCAGAGGTTGTGGTGAGCCAAGATTGTGCCACTGTATTCCAGCCTGGGCAACAAGAGTGAAACTTCGTCTCAAATAAATAAATAAATAAATAAATAAATAAATAAATAAATAAATAAAATGACCCAGTCTCAGGTATTCCTTTATGGAATGCAAAAATGGACTAATACACTTGTATTAACTCTAATTCTCATAGCAACCATATGAGGTAAATACTGTTATTAGCATCCCCCATTCAGTACATAGGGAAACTGAGGCACAGAGAAGTTAACTGACTTTCTCAGAATCACATAGTTCATAAGTGGCAGACCCTGGTTTCAAACACAGGCAGTCCAACTAATGCCCTTAACCATTAGCCATCTACCTCCTCTAAACAATATATAGGCATACTTCACTGTGCTTTACAGATATTGTATTTTTTACAAATTGAAGGTTTGTAGCCACCCTGCATCGAGCAAATCTATTGGTATCATTTTTCCCACTGTGTGTGCTCACTGCATGTCTCTGTACCACATTTTGGTATTTCTCACAATATTTCAAACTTTTTCACTTTTATTATATCTATCATGGTGATCTGTGATCAATGATTTTGGTGTTACTATTATAATTGCTTTAGGGTGCCACAAACAGCACTCATATAAGACAGTGAACTTAATCTATAAATGTGTGTGTTCTGATTGTTCCATCGACAAGCACTTTGCCCATTTGTCTCCATCTCCTTAGATTCTCTGAGACACAATGATGTTGAAATTAGGCCAGTTACTTCCCCCTACAATGGCCTCTAAGTGTTCAAGTAGAAAGGAAGAGTCACATGTCTCTTTCTTTAGGGCAAAAGCTAGAAATGATTGAGCTTGGTGTGGTAGGCATGTCAGAAGTTGAGATTGGATGAAAGCTGGGCTTCTTGGATCAATTATCCAAGTTGTGAATGCAAAGGAAAAGTTCTTGAAGGAGATTAAAAGTGCTACTCCAGTGAACACATGAATGATAAGAAAGAAAGACAGCCTTATTGCAGATATGGAGAAAGTTTTAGTGGTCTGGATAGATCAAACCAGCCACATTCCCTTAAGCCACGGCCTCATCCAGAGCCAGGCTCCAATTCTCTTCAGTTCTCTGAAGGATGAGAGAGGTGAGGAAGCTGCTGAAGAAAAGTTTGAAGCCATCAGAGGTTGGTTTGTGAGGCTTACATTCTCTGTACCATAAAAGTGCAAGGTAAAGGAGCAAGTGCTGATGTAGAAGCTGCAGCAAGTTATCAAGAATATCTAGCTAAGATCATTGGTAGCTATGCTAAAAAGCAGATTTTTGGTGTAAATGAAATAATTTTCTATTTGAAGAAGGTGTCATCTAGAACTTCCATAGCCAAAGAGGAGAAACAAATGCCTGGCTGTAAAGCTTCAGTCTGTAAAGGACAGGCTGACTCCCTTGTTAATGCAGCTGGTGATTTTATGACAAGTTCACTTCGATGCTCATTTACCATTCTGAAAACCCTAGGGCCCTTAAGAATTATGCAAAATCTACTTTGCCTATGCTCTATAAATGGAACAACAAAGTCTGTGTGGCAGTACATCTGTTTACAGCATGGTTTCCTGAATATTTTAAGCCCACTGTTGAGATCTACTGCTTAAAAAAAAAAAGACTCCTGTCTAAATATTACTGTTCATTGACAATGAACCTGGTCAAACAAGACTTCTGATGAGATATACAAGGAGATGAATGTTATTTTCATTAAAATATACCTCAATCCATGGTCTGCAGGATGGATGCTGCTAACACAACATCCATTCTGCAGGCCATGGATTAAGGGATATTTTTGACTTTCAAGTCTTATTATTTAAGAAATACATTTTGTAAGGCTACAGCTGCCATAAATAGTGACCCCTCTGGTGGATCTGGGCAAAGTCAATGAAAACCCTGCTCGAAAGGACTCATCATTTTATTCTATTTTATTATTTTTCTCACACAGAAAGACAGCATGGATTTATCATTTTAAATGCCATTCAGAATATTTGTGATTCATCGGGAGGAGGTCCAAAAATTGACATTAACAGGAGTTTGGAAGAAGTTGATTCCAACCCTCATGAATGATTTGGAGGTATTCAAGACTTTGATGGAGGAAGTAACTGCAGATATGGTGGAAATAGCAAGAGAACTAGAACTAGAATGGGCATCTGAAGATGTGACTGAATTGCTGCAATATCATGATCAATAAATGAGGAACTCCTTATGGATGAGCAAAGTGTTCTCTTGAGATAGAATATATTTCTGGTGAAGATGCTATAAACATTGTTGAAATGACAACACAGGATTTAAAATATTACATAAACTTAGTTGATAAAGCATTTGTAGAGTTTGAAAGGTTTGACTCCAGTTTTGAAAGACATTCTACTGTTGGTAAAATGCTATCAGATAGCATCGCATGCTTCAGAGAAATCTTTTGTAAAAGGCAGAGTCAATTGATGTGGCAAACTTCATTATTGTTTTAGTTTTAGAAAGTGCTGCAGCCACCCCAACCTTTAGTACCACCACCCTGATCAGTCAGGAGCCATCAGCATCGAGGTATGACAAGCAAAAAGAGTACTGAAGATCACTGCAGGTTCAAATGATTGTTAGCATATTTTAGCAATACGGTAATTTAAAATCAAGGTATGTGCATTGTATTTGCAGATATAATGCTATTGCACATTTAATAGACTACTATATAGTGTAACATAACTTTTATATGCATTAGGAAACCAAAATGTTTGTGTGTCTCATTTTATTGCAAAATTCATGAACTGAATCTTCAGTGTCTCCGAGGTATGCTTGCAATGCCATTCTACTTATTCTCTAATCACATACAAAGAGAATCAGTGTCTTAATTTTGTTTGCCAGAAGCATACCCTCAGATATGGACTATAATGCAAACGGTTGATTTGGGAAGTGGACCACAAAAACGCAGTAGGGGAGCTGGGAACTGAGATGGGGGAGGAAACGAGGTCAGCTCAGGGTTGTTATCAAAGAAGTTACCACTGTGGGCAACTATATCTTAATCACATACAGGAGCTCTGGGAGCCAGAGTAGAGTATACACCTTAGAGTTATCCCATCCATGGGGTAAAGGAGCCAGGGTATTTACACACATTACCTGTGATTCCCTGGCACTTCTGGCCTTCCATGCATGCAGGCAAAGGGATTTCAGCAAAGAGAAATCCCTGGGCAAGGTGTTGCAGTTACTGGCGATTGGAAGTTGGATTGGCCTGTGCTGAAATGGTAGTGTCCAATGGGATACAAGCAGGGTATTGCCAGTGTCTGCTACAAACTCCATGAGATTCTGCAACTTTATTTTTTGGTTGTTGTTCACCATTACGGTTGTGTGGTTTATCCTTGTTGGTATGTTGATATATATAACTGTGGTTCACTTATTTTTACTGCTATATTGTATGGTATTAGTATGTTTCATCTATTTATTTGTTCTACCTGTTTATGGGCATTTGGGCTGTTTCCACCTTTTCGTTATTACAAACAATGCTCCCTTGCAGCTTCCTGCACAAGTCTCTTGGTATATTTGTGCAAAAGTTTCTCCTATACACCTAGGTTTAGAAGTGTTGGAGGAGGAGATAATGCATTTTAAACTTTACTATATGATGAGTGGTTTTCCAGTTACACCCACACCACTAGCAAAGTGTGAGATTTTCTAATATTTTATATCTTTGCCAAAACATACTATTGTTAGACTTTTAATTTTTGCTAGTTTGGCAGGTGTAAAAGCAATCAACAAAGAAAGTTTTGGCCTAGTGTAGTGGCTCATGCCTGCAATCCCAGCACTTTGGGAGGCCAAGATAAGTAGATCGTTTGAGCCCAGAAGTTTGAGACCAGCCTGGGCAACATGGTAAAACCCCCTTTCTACAAAAAAAAAAAAAAAAGAAAAAGGAAAAAAAAAGAAAAGAAAGAAAGAAAAACTTAGCCAGGCATGGTGGCACGTGCCTGTAATCCCAGCTAATTGAGAGGCTGAGGTGGGAGTATCACCTGAGCCTGGAAGGTTCAGGCCTGCTGTGATCTCACCACCACACTGCAGCCTGGGCAACAGAGTGAGACCCTGTCTCAAAAAAAAAAAAAAAAAAAGTTCTTCATCTTTTGGGAATATACATATATATATTTTAAATTTAAAATGGGGTCCATTTCAATATTTGTTGCTGCCACTGCAACTTAAATTTTCTAAGAATAAAGATTGGATAATAATTCTTGGAATTGTAACTATAAACGAATGAAATTGTTTTGCTCACGTAACTTGCCAACAGGTTCTAAGGTGAATACAAAAGAAGACTTTCAAGAGGGTGAGTGAGTGAATGTAGCAATTTGATTTAGGTGTATAGTCTAAGGATGACATTGAAGTATGACTAATGTTCTGGGATCTATTAAAAATTCAGTGTTCTTATTTTTTAGGTAGGTTTCATACTATACAGATGATAGGTTCCCTACTCGGTATGCAATTATTCTCTTAAAACACTTTTCACTTTGAAACAAGTGGTTTTTCTAGGGGCTGTGCACAGGAGAAAACTTTGTTAACAAATTCTTGAAACATCTTTAGTGAAGGGAGAAGCAGTTCCCAGTAGAACAGTGGTAGTTTCCTGGGGATGCTGAAACAAATTACCACAAACTAGCAGCTTCAAACAACAGACATTTATTTATTATCTCACAGTTCTGCAGGTCAGAAGTCTGAAATCAAAGTGTAGTCGTGGTTGGTTTCTTCAGGAAGTTCTGAGGGATAATCCTTTCCATGCTCCAATCTCAACCCCATCTTCACATGGTCTTCTCTGTGTGTTTCTATATGGTCACCTTCTCTTAAAAGGGCACTAATCATTGGATTTAGGGACTACCTCAATCCAAGATGATCTCATCTTGAGATCCTTAACTACACCTGCAAAGAGCCTTCTCTCCAAATACGTTCACTGTCTTACTCAGGTCAGGCTGGTATAACAAATAACATAAATCAGGTGGCTTAAACAATGAACATTTATTCCTCACAGTACTGGGAGCTGGAAGTCCAAGATCAGGGTACCAGTATGGTTGGGTTCTGGTGAGGGACTTATTCCTGGCTTGCAGATTGCTGCCTTCTGGCTGTAACCTCACGTGGGAGAGAGACAGATATCATCTCTTTCATATCTTTTCTTATAAGGGCACTAATCCCACTCAAGAAAGTTCTACCCTCGTGATCTAATTACCTCCTAAAGACCCCACCTTTAAATACCATCACACTTGGGATAGGGCTTCAACTTATAAATTTGGGGAGGACATAAACATTCAATTCAGAGCAGTTGACAAAGATTCTCTGCTTGGCCAAACTTTAGTCAGGCTCCTGACCCTTCTCCTAGGCTCATCGGTGCACTTCCTTGTAAAATCCAGTTGTAGAAAAGAACCCTGCTAAGTCAGGATAGCTAAAAGCCCCTATCTTCAATATCTGATTATGCTCTGTAGCTGATCAGGTTCCTCCTCCTCCATCATTCCCCAGGTGATGTCTGATCACCCTGGTGTGTCTTCAGCAAGGACCTGGTTTAACAAGAATGCCCATCTTACTCCTGATGTTTCCTTTTAGTAATTTTCCATGCACTGAGCCCCACCTTACTCCTTGGCTATATATTCCCACTTGCCAATTCTGCATTCAGAGTTGAGCCAAATCTCTCTCCCCTGCTGCAAGACCCCATTGTAGCAGTTCCTATACCTATCATGATGTTTCTAGATAAAGTTTTCCTTCCTGTGCTTTAGCAAGTGTCGTTGATTTTTTTTTAACACAGTTACAGCCACAGGTTTTAGGTGGACATGTCTTTTGGGAGGCCACAATTCAACTCATTACAGGAGGCAACAGAAGACATGTAGGCAGGACAAGTTAATTACATTAGATATTCAGAGGTGCTGGTTATCTCTTTCTTTAGGGTCTGAGATGGAAAAACACCATGTTGGGTGGTAGAGATGAAATCTCTTCCTTTGTATATTCTGAGACCTAATACCTTTTTCCTAATCTATTTATTTTCCTAATCTACCTCAGTAACAGATGTCTTCAGTGCAGGGATTGTCAAGGAACTCAGCCAAGGGATAGTGATGCCAATGTTTTCACTGGCGAGAACGCAAATGACTCTCTAAGAAGGAAAAATGTGTACTGTTGCAAGGGCAGATTGCAAGACAATTTCTTTGTCGTGGTTGCTATTTATTTACTTTTTCCTTGCAATCTTGATGTTTTTCTTTAGGAAAAAATAAAGCCTCTCAAAAGTTCTTCCTTGGAGAGAGAAACACATTAGACAAACTTATTCTGTGATGTTCTGTTTATTTAATCTAAAATGTCAGAAGTCATGATGACAAAATGTTTTCATTCTTGTTTTTGTTTGATTAATTTTTCTGCATTATTTATTTGTTTATTTTTAGAGAAAATGTCACAGGATCCTTGGGTTGTTGCTTTGCCAGCTGGAAACCTCTGTGGCCAGCAGCACCTTCTGCCTGAGTATTGCTGGCACTGCTGGGCTGTTCTGCCCCCTCAGCCTGGCAGGCTGCTCTCGGCTGGCACTACTGGCCCAGATCCCACACCTGCCAAAGGCGAGCCAGGTGTGGAACAGTGAGGGATGTGTGGGTGAACAAACATGGGGTCTGGCCACCACACACAGCCAGGGACACTGGCTGCTGCAGTGGGTTGGCGGCTCCATGAGAGGTTGTGACTGGACCAGATGTACAATATACAGCTTCCACTGTGGGTACCTGTGTCTGGACAAGGGGAATGCTGTGGCACCCAGAATCTTGGAGACATTAGGGACTGGAGAGCCCCAAAGAGGGTGTCACAGCCCTGGCTCAGGGAGCACCCTAGGTCTGGGTTCCCTGAAGGGCCACAGCTCCTCTCCTTCTCATCTTAGGCAACATGGTGAGTGAGGACGGGGGTGTGTTTCAACCCTGTTTGTGTTACAGCTCTTTCAGTCCCGCCATTCAGTCCCTCTCGAGTTCTTGTCTCATGTACAGGAAGAATGAGGTACACAGACAACTGGAGGGTGAGCAAGGCGGAGAGGAGCTTCTTGAGCAACAGAACAGCTCTCAGGAGACCCGAAGTGGGTAGCAGCTCCTTTCTGCAGGCAGGTTGTCTGGACATCTGTCCAGCGCTCAGTGGAGAGCAGACCCAGAGTGGCTAGCTCCTTTCTGCTGGCAGGTCGTCCTGGCATCTGTGTAGCCCCCAGCAGAGAGGAGATCTAGACTGGGTAGCTCCTATCCACAGTCAGATCATCCTGATGTCTGTTCAGCTCTCAGCGGAGAGGATATCCACAGTGGGTAGCTCCATTCCTCTGGCAGGTCACCCCAAGGAGTGTCCAGCTCTCACTCCAGTTGGCTGACTCCACTGGAACTGACAGCCCAGCCCTCATGCTTCACGCCATCCTTGACTTGAGGGTGGGGCTTCACTGGGGACCACCTCTTTCCACACAGGAGCCTGTCTGCCTCCTGCCTCCATCAATCATGTTGTCCACAGTGCTCAGTCTGTTTGTAAGGAGGGGAGCTTCCAGGCCTGTTCTGAGCTCCCCTTGGTGGCCCCCATCAGCCTCCCTCCCATGCTGGTAGGCACCCAAAGTCTAGAGGGGGCCAAGGTGGCAGGGGGCTAGCATGTTAGCATCACCCTGAGTGCACGCACACCTGGCTAGGTCATGACAGTGCCTGGGCTGGGCCTCAACTTTGCTCCAAAATCAGAGAGGGTGCCAGGAACAGGGAGGGGCCAGGCAGCAGGAGCAGGCACTTCCCAGCCTGTGGTGGAATGGGGGCTTCCTTGGTCCCCAAGAGTTCAGATATGCTCAGGTCCACAGCTGCAGCTGGGCAGCTGCAGCTGCACCCAGGAGGGCAGGGCTCCTGCCCCAACAACTGAGAAAGGGGCTGGGCTCCCCACTAGTTACCTGCAGCCCGATAACCTCTGCCGCTGCAGCAGACGTCTTTGCAGTGGGTGCTCCAGACTGGCTGCTGCAGTGGGTTGGCGGCTCCATGAGAGTAAGACTTGCCATCAACAAGGTCCTACTCTGTTACCCAGGCTGGAATGAAGTGGTGTGATCACAGCTCATTTGAACTCCTGGGTTCAAGTGATCCTCGCAGCTTAGCCTCCCAAGTAGCCAAGGCTATAGGTGTGCATCATGCCTAGTTAGTGGGGTCTCCCTATGTTGCCCAGGTGGTCTTTAAGCACTTGGGCTCAAGATGGGGTCCCCCTCTGTTGTCTAGGCTGGTCTCAAACACTTGGGCTCAAGTGATCCTCCTGCCTTGGTCTTCCAAAGCACTGGGATTGTAGGCATGCACCACCACACCCTGCCCATATTTTTACACTTAAAAGGTTAAATTGATATATTGCCCATTATTAGAAAGAGATGTCATAGATATGTTAAGCAATATTATTAACTTCTTCAGATATTTATTTTTCACTGTGAAGCTGGATGTTTAAGCAATAAGATTGTATTTCTGTCTAGTCTTCCTTAAAAAATTAGAGTGGCATTATTCTAAGAAAAGAAGTATTATTACCCCCACTGTTATGTCTATTTAAAGAACAACTTAAATAGTATGGGAAAGTCACCTACAGCAAGGCTGGCAGGTTTAAGCTTGAATGTGTACAGTGTTTGTGTCATGCTATGTTTAAAATTATCACAGAGAAAATACCTTTGTGAAAAAGATGTTAAACCACCACTCCGTCCAAAACATAAAGGCCAGTAATACCATTATATGAAAAACGGCTATAACTGTCCTGCATCTGTGAACTACCTTTACATTTACTTTGTTTTTTCTTTTTCCCCTTTAACGTTAGGCCTCTCTCGTGGTGAAACAGTCACATGATGGCAGTCTCAGAGAGGTTTGAAAAACTACTCCACTGTGCCTATTTTACAATGAAGAAATGGAAACTCCTAAGGCTAACTAATAACCAAAAAAAAAAAAAAAAAAAGCCAGGGTATGGTACACAAGTTTCCTAAAGGTATGCCTGAATTTTAAATAATTGACTCAAAATTATTATCAGTAGTATTCTACATTTTGAATGAAATAACAAAATAGCAATGGTATTATTACTTTTTCCTAAGTTTTCTTAAGAAATATAGTTTAAAACCTGAAAAATTATTTACCTGTCCTTAAGTATTTTCAAATTCCTGACTCATGAAATTAATTAGTTAAAAATAATACACATGTGAAACATCGAAAAGTTATTGTAGGAACTTCAGGAAATTGTTTATCTGCTCAAGAATCTATTTGCTCATATTTGAGAGGATTGACTTAATGAATGTATTTCTCTAATTTCTCTGGGCAAATTTTGTACTTTCAAATTGAGAACAGTGTTTCAGCAATGTATGCCGCTAGACCAGTGCTGCAGATTTTATCTGCTTCAGTAGCACTGCCAAGTCAATTATTAAAACATCTAAAAATTACCTCTTATCCACTGTGGCTTATTCCAGTGAATAGCAATTTAGAGTAAAAATCTATTTCACGGCTGGGTGTGGTGGCTCACGCCTATAATCCCAGCTCTCAGGGAGACAGAGGCAGGAGGAGAGCTTGAGCCCAGAAGTTTGAGACTGCCTGGGCAATACGAGACCCCATTCTCTTGATGAGACCCTATTCTCCACAAAAAGAAAAAAAAAAGAAAGAAAAATCTATTTCACCTATTACATCTCATTTAATTCCCACAACACCTCTTGAGAGAATAAATTTTGTTTATTAATGGACATAAGAGACAGCCTCTGAGATTTGCTCAAGGACACAGGTCTCACTACATAGCAGCCTTATTTAAAAATAGAGAACTCTCAATAATGTCTATAGTTTAGATCAAGCTTGTCCAACCCGTGGCCAATGGACTGCATGCAGTCCAAGATGGCTTTGAATGTGGCCCAATGCAAATTCACAAACTTTCTTAAAACATTATTAGCTTTTTTTGTGTGTATGGTTTTTTTTAGCTCATCAGCTATCATCAGTGTTACTGTATTTTATGTGTGGCCAAAGATAATTCTTCTTCTTCCAGTGTGGCCTATGGAAGCCAAAATATTGGACACTCCTGGTTAGATAATAGTATTGTACCAATGCTACTTTTTTTTAGTTTTGTTCAATGTACCATGGTTTTATATCGATAAGATGTTAATGTTAGGGAAGCTGGGTGAAGGGTATACCCCGTACTCTCTCTCTGTCTTCAACTTTTATGTAAATTTAGAAATCAATTCTTTCTTTCTTTCTCTTTCTTTCTTTCTTTCTTTCTTTCTTTCTTTCTTTCTTTCTTTCTTTCTTTCTTTCTTTTTCTCTCTTTCTTTCTTCTTTCCATTTTTCTTTCTCTCTCTTCTCCCTCCCTCTTCTTCCTTTCTTTCCTCTTTTTCTCTTTCTTTCTTTCTTTCTTTCTTTCTTTCTTTCTTTCTTTCTTTCTTTCTTTCTTTCTTTCTCTCTCTCTCTCTCTCTCTCTCCTCCCTCTTCTTTATTTCCCCTTCCTTCCTTTCTTCTTTCTTTTCTTCTCTCTCTTTTCCTTCCTCCCTTCCTTCCTTCCTTCCTTCCTTCCTTCCTTCCTTCCTTCCTTCCTTCCTTCCTTCTTTCCTCCCTCCCTCTCTCCCTCCCTCCCTCCCTTCTTTCTTTCCTTATTTTGACAAGTTGCTGCTCTGTCACCCAGGTTGGAGTGCAGGGTGTGATCATAGCACACTGCAACCTTGAATTCCTGGTCTCAAGCCATCCTCCCACCTCAGCCTCCCCAGTACGGTGACTACAAACATGTGCCATCAAGCCTGCCCTCACTATGTTGCCAGGGCTGGTATTGAACTCCTGGCCTCAAGCAATCCTCCTGCTTAGCCTCCCAAAGTGCCAGGATTACAGGCATGAGCCACCATGCCTGGTGCAAAAGTATAAAAATTTAAAAATAGATCTTCTAATTATTTCACAGTGTATTAGCATTTTATTTTATTATATTATTTTACAGGGGCATGGTCTTACTCAAGTACGAGTGTAGTCTTGCAATCACGGCTCACTGCAAGACTACACTCTCACTGTAGTCTTTTACAGGGGCACGGTCACTCAAGTTGGAGTGTAGTCTTGCAATCACGGCTCACTGCAGCCCTGACATACCAGGCTCAAGTGATCCACTTTGGGCTCAAGTGATCCTCCCACCTCAGCCTACTGAATAGCTGGGACTACATGCATGTGCCACCATGCCCAACTAATGTATTAGCATTTTAGATCAGTCAGGGTAGAATATAATCTTTCTTTTTACAGATGAGGAAATTGGTACTGACGCTGACTTTCCCCAGCTCAGACCAGGCTCAAGTCTCCCAGTTATGGAGGTGGTTGTTCCATAGCACCTGCCTGATATGCAAGGGGTATGTAGAAAGCTCATCCTTCTATTCAAAAAGTTTTATCAGTAGGCCCACAGCTCCTACCTGCACTTAGGAGCACATACAGATTGATGTGTGCAATTTGTTGCAATGCCTCAGTTCCTTACATCTGTAAATCCATTTTCCCGTTACATGACTATTCAGACGATGTGCACCCCCAGCAGTTACTCCCATCTGGCTCCTGTGCTGCTGAAAGACATTTTCTCCCTTAATCTCCTTCTGTTACTTTTCTTTGGAACTGCAGCCTTCCTCCCATCTTGATTTGGTTTTTCCCCTTGCCTTTTTTCTTGAATTCCACTGAGTGAGGCTGTGAGGGCCACACTCAGAGCAGAAGTTTGAAGACGTCTGTTTCTCCCCATTTCCTGCCCTTTAAGAGACATCTCAGCTCAGCAAGACTCAGGCACAGCTTACCTGGTCTACTGTCCTCTCATTCATGAGCACTGCTCTTCCAACTTCTGCTTTGAGAGCAGCACACATCTTCCAGGTTCTGCTTACCTGGTATGCTGTCCTCTCATTTGTGAGTGAAAGCACACATCTTCCAACTTCTCCACTGACTGCGACCCTCCCTACATCCAGCTATTTGACATAATTCTATATACCAGCAAGGATTGCATGTAGATAACTACATTGCTCCTATTATAACCCTGACAGGAATTGGATTCTGATTTTTTCTTTTAATTCAGTTCTCACCTTCCTGGGCTGACTTTGAACACTGCTTCCTCCCTTACCTTCTCCTGGCTTTACTTTCACCTTCTGAATACTCTTATACTTGGCTATTGAAAAAAATACTATGATGCCACTGTTGCTACTGAGCATATTTTAAGGGGGAAAAAGATAAAGGGGCACAAATGCATCATTGCTAGTTTTCTTGTCTTCTCACAAAGGTATAGAACTTCAAAAGAGAGAAAGACTAGTAAAAAAAAAAAAATACCCATTTTTGTATTTTTCATGCTCCCTTTCAGTTTTGTTTCATATGTAAAAGAAAAAACACACTATTTTTTTTCTACTCATTCTCATCTCAACTTTTGACACTAACTAAAGAGGAAAAACAATTTTTCTCTATTCAGTACTTTACTTCTGACACTACCTGGGGTTAGCACAGACCCCACAGGTTAAGGGCTCAGTCTTAAAAGACTGTCCCCACTTCAGGCACCAATTGCAAGTAGTACATTCTCACTGACTCACCCTTCTGCCTGCCTTAGCTACAAATCAGGGATTCCTACAGTCCCTTCCTCAAGTTTGATGATTTGCTATGATGATCCACAGAACTCAGGGAAACATTTACATTTACTAGTTTATCATTAAGGACATTATAAAAGATACAGGTGAACAGCCAGATGAAGAAGTACATAGGGCAAAGTCTGAAAGGGTCCTGAGTACAGGAGCTTCTGTCCCTGTGGGATTGGGGTGTGCTACCCACTGGTATGTGGGTGTTCACCAACCCGGAAACTCTCTGAACTCCATCTTTTAGGGATTTTTTTTTTTTTTACAGAGGTTCTATCACATAGGCATAATCAATTTTTAATTCAATCTCTAGCCCCTCTTTCTCCCTAGAAGATCTGGGAATGGGGCTGAAAGTTCCAAGCTTCGAATCATGGCTTTCTGGTGACCAGTCCCCATCCTGAAGCTATTTAGGGGCTCACCAAGAGTTGTCCCATTAAAACAAAAGGTGCTTCCATCACCCAGGACATTCTAAGGAATTTTGTAGCTCTGTGCTATGATCTGGGAGTGAAGATCAAATACATATTTCTTGTTATGTCACAATATGCATAGGTATCTTACACAATAATACTATATAAATTCTACTTTATATTTACTTTTTCCCTTTAACATTAAATTATATGCGTTTTTCCATTTTGCTGCAACTGTCGTAATGTTCACTTTAGTAGATGCATAATATGCATAATTTACAGTGTTAACGGTGTCAGGTGTTTAAAATACATTATTTGATTTAATTCTCACAAAAACCTATAGGACAAGTATTGTTTTATTTATTTCACAAAAGTAAAAACTGAGGCTGATAGGGGTTAAGTAACTTGCTCAAGTGTATGCATCTAGTGAGGGTTAAGCGAGAATTCAAACTAAGGTCTGTTGACTCCAAAGTCCATGTTAATACTTGTCAGATAATAGAGTGAGGATCCACAGAAGAACTTCAGGCTCATTCAAGGGTTCAATACCCCAGAGATTCTGGTAGCTGCAAACCAGAGCCATCTAGAAAATTAAAAAAAAAAATACTTATGCTGGAGTCTCATCTCCAGAAACTCTGATTTCATTGATCTGGGTATAGTCTGAGACTATTAAAGAACTCCCCAAGTATTTTAATGTCTAACCAGAATTCAGAACCACTTCTTTCCACTGTGACAGCTTTACTATAGAGACAATAAAAGCAGAGAAATACAGTTAATTTGCATCTGAAATGAATAGAGTTATTTAAGTTAATTGTAAAAGTGGCTTTATAAATTACATGCCTCCTGCCAAATTGTGGAAGTCTATTCATATACATTTGGGAATACATAGAGGTGTATTAATGGTCGCCATGGTTGTAAATAACTAACTCTTGCAAAGCACACCATGAGAAGACAAAAAGGCCAAGAACAAGGCCCTGGGAGATAATATTTAAGAGATGTGGAGAGGAAGAGCAGAAGAGCTACAGTGAAGGCTATTTCCAGGAATTTTCAATGCTAAATGCTGCAGAAAGGCCATATGGGAGAAGGCCTGAAAAGTATCCATTAGATTCAGCTATAAGTCCTCACTGGAACTTTCATGGGAGAATACTCATGGACTAGTACATGTAAACCAGACTTTCAGTGAGTTGAGGCAAATGTGGGAGGTAAGGAAGTGGATACAATCTGTATGGACTTCTCTACAGAAATTTTGACTTTAAAAATGTTATCAATATGTTTTCAGCTATAAGCAAAAGAATATCCAAATTAAAAGTGACTTATACAATAGAGATCTCCACTCAAAATACACACACATACACACACACACACACAGTCTCCACATAAGAAGAAGCCAGAGGTGGGTGGTTCACAGGTTTAGACTCTGGTTGGCTTCTTTGAGATACTTTTGGTCACCCTTAATGGTCATAAGATGTTGGAAACATCTGCAAATACCATGTCCTCAACACGAAAATGTCTAGGAAGGTAACTCTCCTCATAGGCCTCTCTCTTACCAGGGAGGAAGCCTTCTGAAAGCCTCCAGTGAACTTGCCCTAATGACTTATTGGCCTAAACACTCATATCCCTTCCCACAGCTGCAAGGGAGTCTCAGAAAGCGACTATATGGTGTATTTTTCCTTTACATTGGGAGGTAGGCTCTGCTTTCAGGGAAGAGGGAGGAGAAGGATGGCTGTATAGCCAACCAAGAGTTCCAAAAAGGGTATGATCAGAGTGTAGTAGCCAGAGAGAGACATGGGCTCAATGCAAGGTGGTTTTTTGTTTTGTTTTGTTTTGTTTTTGTTTTTGCTTGTTTTAACATGGTTAGAACTGATCATGTTTAAATGCCTTTGACAGAAAAAAATATAATCAGAATAGTGAGACCTCTGTGATCATGGGATGCAATGGGACATAAAATAGGAGAGATGGGCAAGAATCTCTTCTATTCTAATTGGAAAGGAGGAGTAATGGAACAGGTTGGATATAGGTGAATGTGCAGTTTTGTTGGGGAATTGAGGAAATTCCCATCTGATGGCTTATCTTTCTTCCCTGTGAAGTAGGCAGCTGAGTTATCTGCTGAGAGTAAGGGAGGAACAGAGAAAGGCCAGGAGACTGAATAAAATAGGCAACATAAGGATAGTTGCCCAGGCAACGCAGGATTTCCAGATGATTTTAAGGGCACGGTTGAGGTTAGCTGCTCTCAATTTAAGATTGTTGCATTCAGGGGCATTTATGATTTTTTTTCCCTCCAGCTGCACTAGACACCTAGCTAGTTACAGATGTTAAGAACACAGAAGGGGCCGGGCGCGGCGGCTCATGCCTGTAATCCCAGCACTTTGGGAGCCCGAGGCAGGCGGATCACGAGGTCAGGAGATCTAGATCATCCTGGCTAACAAGGTGAAACCTGGTCTCTACTAAAAACACAAAAATTAGCCAGGCATAGTGGCGAGCGCCTGTAGTCTCAGCTACTCGGGAGGCTGAGGCAGGAGAATGGCGTGAACCTGGGAGGCAGAGTTTGCAGTGAGCCGAGATCGAGCCACTGCACTCCAGCCTGGGCGACAGAGCAAGACTCTGCCTCAAAAA
>NW_012105365.1:4511800-4524956 GCF_000951045.1 Mandrillus leucophaeus
AACACAGAAGGATTAATATCTCAGGGAACTTTCTGCACAGGGTGATAAAATAAATGAGGCAAAAGAATTGAAGATATTATCAAAAGAGCAATCAGAGTGAAAAAACACAGATTCTAAATTGGAAGAAAGTGAAAACACAGGAGTAGATCTACCAGAAAAAAGTCAAGGGACCAAAGGATCAGAGACACTAAGGTGGCCAAATAAATGATATATTGACTGTGAGTGAGAGAACTGGAAGATAAAGCTCACCAAATGGTCTGGATTTATGTCAGACTTGGTACAGTTCTGAATGTTGACAAAGTCCAGAATGTGAAACGGGAATGAGTGGCTGAAGCAGAATGAAGAGCAAGAATTGATAAGTCATGGTATTGGGAGAGTAAACTCTACAGCCTTGGTCCAATTTGTAAATATAAAGGTGTATGAAATAAGGACTTTTCAAGTTTCAATGTGCATAGGAATCCCCTGGGTATTTATTAAAATGTAGATTGCAGTTCAGTAGCTTTTGGGTGAGGCTTGAACTTCTGCATTCCTAACAAGGTGATGACCATGTTGCTGGTCTGGAGATCCACACTTCGAGCACAAGGCACTGGAGAATCTTACCATTGACTTCCACATATACTGTCTTCTTTTAAATAATCTTCTATCCCACTTGGCTAAAGGAGGCAGACCTTAGAAGCTAGGTGTCACTTGGTCCTTCCTATTGGCTGAGGGTGAAGAGCTTGATGCAACTATAAATCCATTCATAATCCAGGCTGAGCCAATCAAAACTCCTTGTGAGAACCTGAACTGAGAAATAGAGACTGGGCCTGCCAAGCAGTGGTGGACACTGGAGCTTTAAGGTCCATTTTCCTTGAGTTTAGCACCAAAACAAACTAAAGCCATATGCAAGTTGAAGTTTTGGAAAAGTAGTGATCATGAGGAAGCAGAGGAAGCTGGTTTTTAGGAAAACAAATGGAACAGAGACAGAGAAAATTGATGAGATGGGAATAAGCAGCTCTCAAGTGCTAAGGTCACGATACCTTACTCAACTATCCACCTCCAACATAGCCTCCACGATATCTGGCCTCTCTGGACTGGCTTTTTGCTTCTCCTCCTCATCTTGGCTAACTCACATTCTCCTTTTGGGTCCTGATTTAGGCTTCCTCAAGAAAACTTTCCCTGCCACCTGAAGCTATTGGGTTTCCTCCCATGTATCCTCATAGCATTCCATTGTGTCCAGTTCACAGCACTTGTCACCATTTATGACAGCCACTATTTGAATATTTATTTGTTGGTATCATATATTCTTTATTACTTTTTTCAAAAAATGTTGAACATAGATACTATAGTTCCACTTATTATTATGATCTTCACTTTTTACATATGAAGGGGCTCAAGAGAGGTTAGATAACTTGTCTAAGGTCACCTAGCTTGTTGATGGTGGCATCAGGGTTTGAAGGCAGAAATGATCAACCTCAAAGCTTGTGCTTTTAGCCACCGTATCTCTTTTCTCTAGATTCTAATTATGCATCTCTGTTTTCCACTCTAGCTTCAAGGCTATGACTATGCCTGTGTCTTCATCACTATATCACCACGTCTGGTTGTTGTCCGGTACATAGTAGATTCTCAAAAGTATTTTGTTGAACGTGGCTAAATGTGAGTGAATAAAGTTATTTGTACCGCCATTCAATCTTCTAAGATAACTGGGTGCAGGATTGTGTAGCATTGCTGTTTTATCAGGAAGTCTTGAGCAAACAAACATGATTTGTAAAATATATAACTTGTAGGTCAGATATGCACCGTACTAATTCTACTCAGTGTTGCAAATTCCAGATCTATGTATCTACATCGTTTGTAGTCCATCCCGTGCCCTAAACTGTTGAGTGGACGCCTGGAATCATGACTTGGATTCTAAATGTTGTGTGGGTACAACGTTCCAACCCAGACCCTCCCTGCACACAAACGTTTTCAGAGCTCTCTTCAATCTAGGCGCTACATAGTGCCCTGAGAATCCAGCGTGGTTGTATGTTTCCAAATATTTATACATGATTCAAAATGCAGAGTGACGTTGTTACTTTTAATGACCTGTCCACCTCCAGTTGTCTATATCCTAAAACCTGGAAGACGAGATTGGTACGCGAAGCGCTGGCTCCACAGCTGCAAACGTGCTTAGTCAGCACCATCACCGGCGGCATGATGGACAAGTCAAAGACGTATCTAGCACTACTGCCTCCTGACTTTCTGTAAACACATAAGATCTCTGTCACAGAACAAATCAAGGCAAACACGCAAACAACCCTAAACCAAAATTACCATTGACTGCCATTCTGTCCTTGTTAAGCGAAGACTGAGGTGGTTAAAGCAGGTTGATTGTTTTTAAGATGCTTTCAGCCAGGTGCAAGGCTATCTGCAAAAATGTGCTTTGCCCACGTGGATCGCGTGGACACTAATTACTAAGGGCTAAGGAGCTGAGAAACGTCCAGCCGCAGAGATTGGCCGCCCTAAGGGGACTAAGCTGGCACCTCTAGAAATAAAGCTCCGCAGCCAATGCGGCGCCTCGGCCCGCGGGATTGGCTGCCTCGGTTGTGACGCGACCTGGGCGGGCCGACTTGCGACGGAGGCCGCGGGTCCGGGTCGGGGGACCCGAGAAGGACCCGAGAGGTGCTCCGCAGCGCTGCGCCCGGACCGCGCGCCCGTCCTCCGCCAGCGCGGAAGGTCTATTCCTCCCCCACGCATCTGGCCCGCGTCCCCGGGCCGCGGCACCGGATCCCGGCGGGGGTGTGGATCCAGGGCCCGCTCTCTCCGGCGCGGCCAGAGCCCCCCAGTGTGCGAGCGCCTAGGGGATGCCGAGGTTTGGCGGGTGCGGGGCCAATCTGGGCAGGGCCGAGCCGAGATTCTCCCTGTCTCTGTGCCCTGACCGTACTCCTGCTGCGGTTCTGGCAGAGAGCGCGGGGAGAGCAGCGGCGGGAGGTGCGGGGAGCACGCCGGCCGTAGGGTAGAAGCAACACCTGAGAGGGGATCCAAGTTGCTTGGCTCGGCCCGAGCAGCGACCTGAACCCGCCGCCCTGCGGGAGGGGTGTGCGGAGCGCTGGGCTGTGCTCCTACAACTTCACTCCTCCCGCCGCTGGGGAACGTAGCGGGCGAGGAGCAGAGGGCTAGAAAAGGGATTCTCAATGCATTCTTCCAAGAAAACTTTTTCTCCCTCGAACATGAAGGAATACGTGTTCACTGTAGAAAATTGGGAAAACATGGGAAATTATTGTGTAAAAAATGGGGGGCGAGGCTTGGGAGTCACTCCCAGGGCGAGGGGACTGCGATTTGCTTTGCTAACCGCAGCCGGGGGCGAGCGACGGGCGGCGCTGCCGCGGGGGCGCCGAAGGCCGAGATTTGAGGAAGTGGGAGCTGCCCGGGCGGGGGCGTCCCGCCGAGAGTCCGCCACGCAGTGTTTGTTTCCTTTCACTTCCTGCGGCAGCTGCTCAAGATGAGGAGGTGCGTGGGGCCGGGGCGGAGCGGCA
This sequence comes from Mandrillus leucophaeus, assembly GCF_000951045.1. NCBI lineage: Eukaryota > Metazoa > Chordata > Mammalia > Primates > Cercopithecidae > Mandrillus > Mandrillus leucophaeus. Next base: position 4,515,295 of record NW_012105365.1, read on the forward strand.
GCGTTCCCCGCGTGTGAGCCCCCCACCCATTGCCGGCGCCAGCACTTCCCTGACCACTCGGGTTCGGCTATGCGGGAGCCGTGAGGAGGAGGCTTGCTGTCGTGGACTTGAGATCTCGGGAAGTCATGCTGACTTGCTTTTAAGTGGCTTGGAGAAAGTGAAGAAACCCCAAAATGGAGGACTTTGCTACTAGGACCTATGGCACCAGTGGCCTGGACAACAGACCTCTGTTTGGGGAGACGTCCGCCAAGGTGAGTGCGGATTGTGTTTCCAGACTGGGATGGGGGGTGTGTCTGCGGCCTGCCCTCCCGCCGAGTCCTGGCTGGGTCCTGCTGCTGCTCCTAAAAGCACTGTTAGGGAGGAAGCTGGTTCTGCAATACCGCTTCCCTCTCAAGATGTTTGCCCGGCCAGTCAGTCGTTGCCTGCTTTGGGACACGTGGTTGGCCAAGAGCGTTGAAGGCTGGAGTGGAGAAAAGTTCAGAAAGGTCGGGGTTGTTGGAAGCCCTTCTGGGGAGTGCGGAAGCCCCTCCGGAGGGGGGAGGCTGATTTAGTGGTTGTACAGCTGCACCTGCAGCAGGAGGACTGACCCTCCAGAGGCTTCAGGTGTGTGCCCAAAGCTTCCTAAGAGAGCCGAGAAGGGGTGCTTCATGATTCCTGTTTACATAGAACTGTTAAGGGTTCATTGCTGAGCAGTGAAGCAGTCAAGCAAGGAAAGGGGAGAGGCTTGAGATGAGGGGTTCTTGAATGATGGCCTGCATTCCAGGAAGTGATCAAAGGGTCCCTGAACCCAAACGGGCTATCGTACATTATTCTAGGCTTTAAAATGTATAACACCTTTTAAAAAGGATTAATTATGTGATGTCCTGGGCCAACAATTGAGGAGAGATCTTTTTCTATCGTCAGCATTAACTTTCTGAGTAGTTTGAGCAAGATCTGCCTGGTTTATTTTTTCACCTAAAAGTGGCATTGGTCGGCTGGTCCCAGTGCAGTGGTGTTGACAACTAATTGATCATAGCCAGTTACAGATTTCTTTGTTCCTTCTGCAATCTCCCTGCTTCACTTGACTGGCTTAAAAGAAGGAAAAAAAACAGTGGCATTGGTGATCTTTGACCTCTGGTAAAGTGCTTTCAGCTCTCGAAAGGTAATGCACATGTGGAGTCCAGAGCTTCCGGTTTTTTTAGTTTTGGCAGGAGCCCTCCAGCAGACAGGATAGGGAACTGGTACACCTGGCAGTCTAGGGAATAGCCCTGAATTTGGAAGCTATGAGGCTGCCACAGGACTGCTTTATTTTTTAAACTCCACTTGGATTTTACGTTCTGCTCTCAAAATGTTGTAATATGAAAGCAATTTAAACTCGATCTCCAGGAAGATGCACCTTGTTGATCTTGTGGCTTGGTGTAATCCCAGCCCACAGTGCTCCTGGTTTGAGACACATATCTCCTCCAGTAGATGTTCCATCTTAGGCAAACGTTATTGAGCATTATGTACTTGGCCCTGGGGAGCCAAGGAGCCCTGTCAGGTGGGGAAAAAAATGTAGGCAAATGAGATGTGGTTGGATCTGTGCTACGACAGGGACATGTTGGGGGTACAGACGAGAACTGGTTGCTTTTGTATGGGAAATTTTCCCCCCTCTCCCAAGAGGTAAGAGTGCCTCCCCAACATGCTTCAGCAATAGATTGGGGTTCTGGGAGATCCAGACCTCTGACCTCTTTTAACCCATCTCTCTTGTAATTATAGAGGTAGATGACTTGGTAGTGGACTTGGCCATTTATGCAGACAGTTAGAAATATTGATGTTTTCTGAACAGCTTGGGCGAAAACATCCAGTGAGTTAAGTTTCCTATTGCCCATGATCCATTTGAAACCCATTCAAGAACTTTACTTTTCCAAATGTATCTTTTATTGCATACTTACTATGAGAATATATCACACTGGGATTATTTAGGAAACTTTAGGGCATTGTAATAATAGCTGCAGCTATTCAGAGAAAAAAGTTAATATTTATTAATTCTTGATCTCTCAAAAATTCTCCCTTTAGCTCCCTCTGTGAAGTTGACAGGGTGATTGGACATAGAGAAATTCTACAGAATGTAGAAGGGAGAGAGATCCCTGGTCTGAGGGTGGAAGAAAACATGTATCTTATAAATGGAGATGCCACATCTGAGAGAGGAGAGGCCTCCATATGTGTTCACAGCAAATGAAGATTTGAGGGCCTGAGGAGGGTAAGGCCCAGGAATGGAGCCTCAGTAGTGAAAGGATAGGACTCATTACAGTGGAGCCATTTCCACAGAGGACAGCAACTGCTAGAGCAGGGTCCTGGGGACACTGAGAAACCCATCACTTGCTCTTGTGTGTGGGTGTCTCCAGCTTGCTGTTTTACATGCCAGGAAACGACAAAATAGCCACTACACAGTGGAAACTTGCTGTTAGTGAACTACCATTTCTGAGAACATCGAGAAAGAATAAAAGCCCAGTTCCTGTCCTACTCTGACAGGTGGTTTCCTGTGCATTTTGTAATCTTACTTGCTTTATGAGGACTGACACATACATATAGCCTCTCAACTTTAGGTGCAAACTCTAAGGCAAAGAGAACTGAAGCTCAAAGAGCAGAGAAAAGTCTGGAATATGTTTTTGTTTCCTCAGTGCCAGGCAACATGGTGGGCATTCAGCTTTCCCTTGTTTAATCATCAAGTTCCTTTGTGAGATGGGTGTTCTTTTTTCTGTTATACAACTAAGGAAGTGGAACCCTCAGGGGGTTGTGTTCAGTCATACAAGTAGTTTCCTCTGGTAATGCTTCACCAACTCCCTTTCATGAGTTGAATAGTGAGGTCAGTAGTAACTTAATTAGGCAGTTTTTGCTTCTCAAAGCACTCCAGACATCTGCATACCTGTTGCCCTTTCACAGAAAATAGGGGTTGAAGTAGTTTGCCGCAAGTCCTGAGGTGAGTGAGAGATAATGAGATCTATTACAGAACAATGACTATTAATATATAACTAATTTGGCCTTGAGCAGCACCCTCTTGGGAAATCTCTGACGGAACTTTTGCCTTTATGTATGTCGGGTGCACATAGTGATTTTGGTTACTGAAATCCCAGATTTATTCAATCTTTAGCATGAAAATTATTCATTCTAAGTTATTCCTATTTAGGAATAGCTTTATAGGTGTAATCATGGAGAGAAGGGCAAAGTGAAACAGTTCTCTATTGTTCCATAAATATCTGAGGGATTTCTTTTTTGTCTTTGAGGCAGGGTCTCACTTTGTCACTCAGATTGGAGTGCAGTGGCATGACCATGGCTCACTGCAGTCCTGACCTCCTGGGCTCAAGTGATTTTCCCACTTGAGCTTCTGAGTAGCTGGGACTATAGGTGCCTTCTACCAAGGCTGGCTTATATATATATATATATATATTTTTTTTTTTGAGATGGAGTGTCTCTCTGTCGCCCAGGCTGGAGTGCAGTGGTGTAATCTTGGCTCACTGCAAGCTCTGCCTCCCGGGTTCACACCATTCTTCTGCCTCAGCCTCCCAAGTAGCTGGGACTACAGGCATCTGCCACCACGCCCAGCTAATTTTTTTGTATTTTTAGTAGAGACGGGGTTTCATTATGTTAGCCAAGATGATCTCCATCTCCTGACCTCATGATCCGCCCGCCTCGGCTTCCCAAAGTGCTGGGATTACAGGTGTGAGCCACTGTGCCTGGCCCTAACTTTAATTTGTTGCAGAGATGGGGCTTCCTGTATTGCTCAGGCTGGTCTCAAACTTGTGGCCTCAGGCGATCCTCCCAACTTGGCCTCTCAAAGTGGTGGGTTTATAGGCGTGAGCCATCGTGCCCATCCTAGGGATTATTGACAAAAAAGGAAAGGTGTTCATCTTTTGTAAGAAACATAGACCTCATTCCTTGATACCTATGGAATTTTCATGTTAGGTTGGCTATCTTACGAATCCTAGTTTGAATGCCCAGATGCTTTTTACATCTTTTTTAAACCATTCCCAAGTTTTGTGCCATAGTACTTCTCTTTCAGGTGAAAAATATGGCACAGACACCAAGATGATAAGAAATATCTGAAGTTTCCAAGCCTGTGTTATGGCTTAGCATTTTCTAAAAGAGTGCTATCCAGTAGAAATATTATGTGAGCAGCCATATATGTAATTTACATTTCTTAGTAGCCATATGAAAAAGTATCAAGTGAAATATTAATAATTTTATGTAACCCCTTATTTCCAAAATATTAATACTATCATTTCAACATATAATCAATATTAACATTTAACTAGACACGGTGGCTCAGACCTGTATATCCCATCACTTTGGGAGGCTGAGGTGGGAGAATCACTTGAGCCCAGGCTTTTGAAACCAGCCTGGCCAACAAAATGAGATCCTGTCACACACACAAAAAAAATTAGCTGGGTGTGGTGGCACCCACCTGTGGTCCTAGCTGCAGGCTCGCACCACTGAACTCCAGCCTGGGTGACAGAACGAGACTATCTCAAACAAAAAACAAACAGATACTTTTGCAATTTTTTTGTATGAAGTCTTTGAAATCCAGTATGTATTTTATATTAACAGCCCATCTGAATTCACACTAGCTGTGTTTCAGATGCTCAGTAACCACGTGTGGCTAGTACAGGCTGATGTCCCAAATCCAAAATCCGAAATGCTCCAAAATCCAAAACTTTTTGAGCACTGACTTGATGCTACAAGTGGGAATTTCCACACAAAAGTACTTAACACAAACTTTATTTCATGCACAAAATTTTTAAAGATATTGTATAAAACTTGTCTTCCAGGCTATGTGTATAAGATGTATATGAAACAAATTTTGTGCTTAGACTTGTGTCCCACCCAAGATCTCATTATGTATATGTAAATATTCCAAAGCCCGAAAAAAATTCTGAAATCAGAGAAGCTTCTGGTCCCAAACATTTTGGATAAGGGATACGCAACCATTTCAGACAGCTTAGTTTTAAAGCAGCTGAAATGTTAGTTATGGTGGTTCCATAGCCAAGTTTGTGAAACATTTTTCTTTATTGTGGGACTTTGGAAGCTTTAATATGCCAGTTTTCATTGTGACTCTAGTTGGTGAGGGTACGTGAGTAGTACCTCCTAAACAGTGTAGGTGGCGTGGCCTCTTTAACCCTAGTACAATGCCTTACCCAGTTCTTGCCTCCGGCTCCCTAGGAGCATTCACTAGATAAGTTTCTACAGAATACACTTTGGGAAACATGGTTCAGTGAATCGCCTTCCTCTGCTTTTCCCTCCCATCCTGTCCCCCAGGGTAAACTGAAACCTGGAGATTTTCTTCCCTCTTCTGCCCACGACTACCTTTAAAAGTTTGCTTTAGTACAACACACAGTTTGGACAGTCTTTCCCACTGTCTAGTGTTAGAAGGGCACTAAATTATTCTGAGGGCTTGTGAGTCTTGATCTCGACTTGTTAGCTGGCTGTGGAATCATCTGAAATCAGTTTCAGTCAGTCTAGACTGGTGAACCTAGGAGGAGAGGGAGAGAATGTTCTCTCTGGAGAAAGCAAAGCAGCATCCTATAGCTAGGGCAAATGGGAAAAGGATGAACACTGTCCACTTGGTGCCATGTAGTGCAAACCAGTTTCTAGATCAGCCCACTCTATGGGTGGTCACTGATTACAAAATAAGTGATTCATCCTCTAAGAAGGGTGGTGACAGTTCCTGCTCCTTTATTCCTTCTTGGATGTGATATATAAAATCAATGATTTGGGGAGAAGGTACATACACTGAATTCCTCAGCAGATACCATAGTGAGAGGGAGGCCCTCTGTGGAGGGGGCAAGTTAGTGGGCTCTGAGACTCAGATCTTTGGTTCCAAAGACAAAAGTATCTTCCTTTATCCCCCTCCCCCCAATAAAAAAAAAAGCAAGCAAAAATGGTGAAAAGCAAGGGCTTTTTATGATTAGTGTTAGTCAAGCAATTCAAACTTGGAGCATTTGGCCTCTGCAAATAATCATGTAAGATTAGAGTTGCCACTTCATGCCATTTTTGTTGTTGCTTATTTAAGAACAAGGCTCAGTAGGGATGGTAATAGAATAATTTTAAAAAATGGAAAGAAGAGAAAAATAATAAAGCTATGATTAAGATAGCTGGGTCTGTGCCAGCAGCCCCTTCCTCTGTCTTAGAGCTACCAATGCTATTCTCTGAGGAGTGCAGGCTTTAGTGTATTTCCTCTAGACAGAGCTTCTAGTTGATCATCCAAGCAGCTATTTCTCTCAAAGGAGGGTTAGTCACCCAAAGGTGAAACAGTTATCTCCTCTCTTCTCATTCAGCCTGTCAAAACAACTTTGCCTTTTTTTGTGTGTGCTAGAAAAGTAATTAGGAAAAATAAATGCCATCACTTTTTCTTTAGTACTCTATGTGGTTTTCTCTCTTCCACCCCTAGACCAGTGGACTGGAATCTCTGGGTGTGGGGCACAGGCACTGGTATTTCTGGAAGGTCCTCGGGATGCTGGTGCATAGAAAGGGTTGAGATGCACTGGCCTTACCTTTGCTCTGTGTAAGCCCAGTCCAGGCTAATGCCTCTCCATGGATCCCTTTCCTTTAGCTGCCTCCTTGCTCTTCACAAATGCCGTTCTCCTTTCTGCTGTGTCCTCTCTTCTCTAAATATCTGAATTCTGCTCAGCCTGATTCCCCACTTTAGAACCTTCCTTGTAATCCAGTCTCTTCTCACTTTCCTTCTGTGAGCCTGGCTGTCAAAGATGCCCCCTGGCACTTACTTCTCGTGCTGTGAGGCACTCATGTAGGTCTTGCCTCCTAACTAGAGAATAAGCTCTTCTTAAATGGTAGGTGCCAGTTTCCTCATTTTTGTAGACTTTTTAGCCCTAGGGACAATGGCTTACCAAGTTCTTGATTTCATGTATATTAAGTTTTAAGCAAAGTGAGAATTTAGCATTATCAAAAAGTAACCTACATTCTTGGGACATTCTGAGCTCACAGTAGAAGGCAGGGAGTGGTTAGGAACCTGGATATGCTAGATATCAAAACAGGAAGTGGTGCTTCAAGCTGTCATACAATTAGTCATTTTTCTCTTTTTCTTTCTGCTAAGCTGTATATAGCAGAGGCCAGTGGTAAATACAACGTATTAACAAAACTTAAACTGAGGTGTGGCCTCTCGGAAGCTGATGGTCTACTGAGTTTTCTCTGGATGTGATTTTTGCTGGTCTTTGGTAATATCCTGTGCTTACTGAATTGAGTCACTTTTTTCTTATGGTTGGCTCATAGGCTGTGTGTGGGTATAGTGACCATAGTTTCTGAGTTGCTGGAGAGACATGTGGGTGGATAAACCTCAGTGTCCCTGTGAGAATGGTGGAATGCATTTGAAACTGGGGCTGCCATAGAAATTGGGGCCAGGGTGTTAGGCCAGCTCAGCTGTCTCTCAGCTCTGAGGAGTCTGATCTCTTATTGGTAAGATTCCCCCTTAGACATAGTATAAATAGTGCAAATACTGTATTAGCTGCCATTTACTGACCCTCTACTGAATGCCAGATACTCTCTTGTAGGGGCTATGTATTCTCCTCCAATCCTCATTACAACCCTACATGGTAGACGTTGTACAAATATGAAAACTAAGGCTTAAAAGTTGTAACTTAAATACAGGTCCACATGTAGCAGTGGAAGTCATGCGTTTGGGAGAGAATCGAGTGTAAAAGTTGTAAAGGGTGGGTGTGCCTGAATTCTCATAAATGCTTTCTCTTGCACCTCCCGTGCTCTTGGCACTGTTCAAAGTCTGGTGTTGCTTTGGGAAGTCTCAGAACATACGGGTCGTAATTCACTGCGTCCTAGGTTTAGCCAGTGAGACAAAATGTCTCCTTGTTTTCCGCCTGTGTGGCTGCTGTACCTCTGGTTGTCTCCAGTGACAGTACGAGAGGAAGCTCCTGTACAGGCAGAGCCATGCTGCTCTGAGGGACCCAAATTAAATCCCTGGACACAGGACCTTAGGTTTCTTTATTCAGCTGGTCTCAAAATAAACCTTCTCCCACATTTTGCATCCTCTCAGTATGTTTTTTCCTGGCCCCTAAGGCTTCTGACTAGGCCACTTCCACAGCTTTCATGGCGAGTAGTTGTCTGCTGTGATTTGGAAGAAGAGAAGCAAAGTCATTTCTGAGAATCAAACTTTTATTTATGGTGTTGGGACCCTTAAGTTTGCTTGAGAAACGCAGAACTTTGGAGGCAAAATTGTAGGATGTGGCTCAAGGGCCTGAATCACTCAGTCCAGGTAAACAATGGTAGGAAGTAGCACCCTTTGGGCATTTAATACATGCTGAATGTGTTGCCTTGCTCTTTCCCATCCCAGGAGAAGATAATCACTGTCTTCAATGACCTGAGGAAAGCATGGGTAGGGGAGGGTAAGCAATGAGTATAAAATGGGATTGAGTGCCAGGAGGTGTTGTTCCTAGACCAAACTGAGGGTCGGGCTGCTATTTCTCTGGCCCTCTAAGGAGATGCAGTTGAGGAGCTGAATGTTAATAGCTAAGACAATGGGGAAAAGTCTCCAGGGAATTTCAGAGATCTTCACAGCAACCCCCATGCTACAGGCCCAGAGGCCTGTGAGGGAAAAATGGTTTTGTGGGTCAGGTCCTGGGCCCCAGTGCCCTGAGTCACAGTTGTTCCAGCTCCAGCTGTGGCTAAAAGGGGCCAAGATATACCTTGAGCTGTTGTTTAAGAGGGTGCAAGCCCCAAACCTTAGTGGCTTCCATGTGGTGTTGGGTCTGTGGGTGCACAGAGGCAAGAGTTTGGGAGCCTCTGCCTAGATTTCAGAGGATGTATGGAAATACTTGGATGTCCAGAAGTCTGCTGCAAGGGGGAGCCCTCATGCATTGCACTGTAAGCCTGGAAAAGCCACAGACACTCAACTCCAGCCTGTGAAAGCAGCTTTGGGGGCTGTACTCTGCAGAACCACAGGGGTGGACCTGCTCAAGGCCTTAGGAGCCCAATCCTTGCATTAGTGCAGCCTAGATGTGAGACACAGAGCCAAAGGAGGTTATTTTGGAGCTTTAAGATTTAATGACTGCCCTACTGGGTTTTAGACTTGTATGGGACCAGTAGCCCCTTCGTTTTGGCTGATTTCTCCCTTTCGGAATGGGTCTGTTTACCCAATGCCTGTACCCCCATTGTATCTTGGAAGTAACTAACTTGTTTTTGATTTTACAGGCTCATAGGTGGAAGGGACTTGCCTTGTCTCAGATGAGACTTTGGACTTAGACTTTTAGGTTAATGCTGGAGTGAGTTAAGACTTTGGGGGGACTGTTGGGAAGGCATGATTGGTTTTGAAATGTGAGGAGGACATGAGGTTTCAGAGGGCCCACGGGCTGAATGATAAGGTTTGGCTGTGTCCTTACCCAAATCTCATGTCAAATTGTAATCTCCACATGTTGAGGGGCTGGGAGGGAGGTGATCGGGTCATGGGGGCAATTTCTAATGGTTTAGCACCATCCCGCAATGCTGTCTCATGAGCGAGTTCTCCTGAGATCAAATGGTTTAAACGTGTGTGGCAGTTCCCTGCTCATGCGCGCTGGCTTTCGGGCGCTCCTGCACTTGCTCTCCCACGTGCCCACGGGTGCCTGTGCCCGCGCTCCCCCTCTCGCGCTCCCCCTCTCGCGCTCCCCCTCTTCTCCCCACGCGCTCCCCCTCTTCTCCCC
>NW_012105365.1:4525118-4530351 GCF_000951045.1 Mandrillus leucophaeus
CTCTTCTCCCCACGCGCTCCCCCTCTCCCTCTTCTCCCCACTCTCTCTCCCTCTTCTCCCCACTCTCTCTCCCTCTTCTCCCCACTCTCTCTCCCTCTTCTCCCCACTCTCTCTCCCTCTTCTCCCCACTCTCTCCCTCTTCTCCCCAGTCTGTCTCCCTCTTCTCCCCAGTCTCTCTCCCTCCTCTCCCCACTCTCTCCCCCCTCTCCCCACTCTCTCCCTCTTCTCCCGCTCCTTTCCCCGCTTTCCCCCCCTCTCTCTCATTCTCACTCTCATTCTCTCATTCTCACTCCCTCATTCTCTCTCACTCACTCTCTCTCACTCTCACTCTCGCTGTGTCTCTCTTTCACTGTCTCTCACTCTGTCTGTCACTCTTTGTCTCACTATCACTCTCTCACTCTCACTCTCGCCCTCTACACGCTCCTTCCCGCTCTGTGCACTCCCTCCCCGTCCTCTGCGTGCTCCCTAACCCCCGCCCCCCCACCCGCGCGCTCCCTCCGGCACCCCCACCCGCGCGCTCCCTCCTCCACTGCGCCAGCTTCCAGGGGTAGGATGTCTGACAGAGGAGGACACTTGGAGGTGTGAGGTCTAACCTGGAAATAGGATTGAACACCTGGTAAGGGATGTGGGTCTATAGGACTCCCTGCGATGCTGTCTGAGGAGAAAGACTTTTGTGGAATCACATAGAAAGTTTGGAAGTAACACCAAAAATGGAGTTCTGAGTCTTCTTCCACCCTCTACCCTGCCTTCTCCCTCAAGAATGTAGAAGGGAATGTCTTCATGGCATTGTCCATCTAGGCTTTTGCTTTTCTGCAAGGACTTTTCTCTGTTTTGCCTTGCGCCTCTCTGGGAGTGTTGGGGAGCATTGTCGAAGGATTAATTTGTCAACTGGAGTTCAGAGCTGTGATGCCTTATAAATCAGTCCTTGGTCCTGCCCTAGCAGAAAGTAACTGGGCTTGTACTCAGGAAAACCTGGACCTCAGAGATCCCCGTAGTTTACCATTGATGTTTCTTTGGGAACAACAGAACCTATCCTGGGAGATATCTGTTAGCGTGTTGCACCTTTGTGGCTGACAAACCGTGACCTCTTGGTCTGCGGTACCAGGCCACAGCTTCTGTGGTGCTGTTGCATGCCTGCCCTGCAGCAGTGAGGCACATTATGTTCCTATCGATAGGCCAGGCCCCAGATAAGTGGTAGGATTAGATAAATAGTCTCTACTGGTGAGAGGCACTCTAAAGAAAATACTGTTGGCCACTTCTGCTTTGAGTCTTTCGTTTAACCAACATTCATTGAGTGCCTACAGTGTGCCACACTGTCAAGAAGGAAAACAAGTGTAGTAGTTCCTACTAATCCACAGCTTCACTTTTCTAGGCTTCAGTTACCTGTGGTCAGCCGTGGTCCAAAAATATTAAATGGAAAACTTTAGAAATAATTTGTAAGTTTTAAATTGTGCACTGTTTTATGTAATGTGATTAACTCTTACTCTGTCCTGCTCCTGCTGGGGACATGAATCATCCCTTTGTCCAGTGTATCCACACAGTAGATGCTACCTGCCCGTTAGTCACTTAGTAATCATCTCTGTTATCTGATTGAAAAAACAGTATGTATAGGGTTTGGTACTATTTGCAGTTTCAGGCATCCACTGGTGGTCTTGGAGTGTATCCCCCGCAGGTAAGGGGGGACTATTTGTAGACTGTCTTTCCCACTGTTAACTGCCAGTCTTAGTGTGGGACACAAGTAATACATTTTATTTTGATGTAGTTAAGTGTGAAGACTGAGCAAAGTGATGTGGGTGTTCTGAGGGGAGGTGCCCAGGGTGGTGTCCGGAAAGGATTTACAGTGAAGTTGATAGTGTTGAGTTCTGAAGGATGATGATATGATTTGGCTGTGTCCTCACCCAAATCTCATCTTGAATTTTAGCTCCCATAATTCCCACGTGCTGTGGGAGGGACCCGGTGGGAGATAATTGAATCATGGCGGCAGTTTCCCCCATACTGTTCTCATGGTAGTGAATAAGTCTCATGAGATCTGATGATTTTACAAGGGGAAACTCCTTTCGCTTGGCTCTAATTTTCTTTCTTGCCTGCCACCGTGTAAGATGTACCTTTTGCCTTCTGCCACTTGAAACTGTGAGTCCATTAAACCTCTTTTTCTTTATAAATTACCCAGTCTCAGGTATGTCTTTATCAGCAGTGTGAAAACGGATTAATACATAAATTGGTACCAGGAGTGGGGTGCTGCTGTAAAGGTACCCGAAAATGTGGAAGTGACTTTGGAACTGGGTAACAGGTTGGAACAGTTTGGAGGGCTTAGAAGAAGATAGGAAAAGTTTGGAACTTCCTAGAGACTTGGAAGGCTCACAAGACAGGAAGATGTGGGAAAGTTTCCTTCCTAGAGACTTGTTGAATGGTTTTGACCAAAATGCTGATAGTGATATGGACAATAAGGTTCACACTGAGGTGGTCTCAGATGGAGATGAAGAACTTGTTGGGAACTGGAGTAAAGGTGACTCTTGTTATGTTTTAGCAAAGAGACTGATGGTACTTTGCCCCAGTCCTAGAGATTTATGGACCTTTGAACTTGAGGGAGATGAGTTTAGGGTATCTGGCAGAAGAAATTTCTAAGCAGCAGAGCATTCAAGAGGTAACTTGAGTGCTGTTAAAAGCATTCAATTTTAAAAGGGAAACAAGAGCATAAAAGTTTGGAAAATGTACAGCCTGACAATGCAATAGAAAAAAAAAAATTCTGAGAAAACTAAGTCAGCTGTGGAAATTTGCATAAGTAATGAGGAGCCAAATGTTAATCCCCAAGACAATGGGGAAAATGTCTTCAAGGCATGTCAGAGACCTTTGAGGCAGCCCCTCATATCACAGGCCTAGAGGTTCTAGGAGGAAAAAATGGTTTTGTGGGTTGGGCCCAGGCCCCCCTGCTGTATGCAGCTTAGGGACTTGGTGCTCTGTGTCCCAGCAGCTCTAGCCATGGCTAAAAGGGGCTGACGTACAGCTCAGGCCATGACTTCATAGCTGCACGTGGCAACTTCCATGTGGGGTTGGGTCTGTGGATGCGCAGAAGTCAAGAATTGAGGTCTGGGAACCTTTGCCTAGATTTCAGAGGACATATGGAAACACCTGGATGTCCAGGCAGAGGTTCTCCTCATGGAGAACTTCTGCTAGGGCAGCACAGAAGGGAAATTTGGGGTTGAAGCCCCTACAGAGTCCCCATGGGGCATTGCCTAGTGGAGCTGTGAGAAGGCCACCATCCTCCAGACACCAGAATGGTAGATTCACTGAAACTTGCTCCATGTGCCTGGAAAAGCTGCAGACACTCAAGGCCAGCCTGTGAAAGCAGCTGGGAGGGAGGCTGTACCCTGCAAAACTGCCCAAAACTGTGGGAACCTACCTCTTGCATCAGCATGACCTGGATGTGAGACATTGGAGCTTTAAAAATTGACTGCCCTGCTGGTTTTTGGATTTGCATGGGGCCTGTAGCCCCTTTGTTTTGGCCAGTTTTTCTGATTTGGAATGTGTGTGTTTACCCAATGCCCATATCCCCATTGTATCTAGGAAGTAACTAACTTGCTTTTGATGTTACAGGCTCATAGGTGGACTTGTCTCAGATGAGACTTTGGACTGTGAACTTTTGAGTTAATGCTGAAATGAGTTAAGATTTTGAGGGACTGTTGGAAAGGCATGATTGGTTTTGAAATGTGAGGACATTAGATTTGGGAGGGGCCAGGGATGAAATTATATGGTTTGGCTGTGTCTCCACCCAAATCTCATCCTGAATTGTAGCTCCCATAATTCCCATGTGTTGTGGGAGGGACCAGGTGGGAGATGATTGAATCATAGGGGCGGTTTCCCCTGTACTGTTCTCGTGGTAGTGAATAAGTCTCACAAGATCTGATGATTTTATAAGGAGTTTCTTCTTTTGCTTGGCTCTCATTTTCTCTCTTGCCTGCCACCGTGTAAGACGTGTCTATCACCATAAGCCATGATTGTGAGGCTACCTCAGCTATGTGGAACTGTGAGTCCATTAAACCTCTTTTTCTTAACAAACTACCTGGTTTGGGGTATGTCTTTATCAGCAGCGTGGAAACGAATACAGATGAGTAGTCAAAATTGGGAGTAGCACTTTTTGGGGAACTGGGTTGACATTATGCCTCTGGGATTTTTTTATGTACCAATATAAGAAATGATTGTGTATGAATTATCTGCATTTTCTGTGTCCCTAGATTTGTCCTGACTCATAGGACAAATTCTTTTTAGAGCCAGGAGAATTTTGACTCTAATTATCCAGTATGCTTACTTTTATTAGTTAGAACTTAAAATTCTGTTGTACTTCCCACTTGGCTGTCAGGAATCTTCATACACACATTTGAGTTTAAATGATAAATGTTTTTTTAGACAATTTTTTTTTTTTTTTTTTTTTTAAATAAGATTCTCATTCTGTCCAGGCTGGAGTGCAGATCACCTCCTGGGCTCAAGTGACCTTCCCACCTCAGCCTCCCAAGTAGCTGGGACTACAGCCACGTGTCATCAAATCCAGATAATTTTTATATTTTTTGTAGATACAAGGTCTCAGTATTTTTCCCAGGTTGGTCTTGAATCCCTAAGCTCAAGTGATCCTCCCACCTTGGCCTCCCAAAGTGCTGGGATTACAAGTGTGAGCCACTATACCTGGCCTTTGTAAGTTCTTTAGCCTTTTTTCCCCCCCATTCCCCAAAGCCTTTTAGAAATTTTGTCTTGGTCTTTTTATTGTCGGTTAGGTTAGTTAGGTTAGGGTTTTATTATAGTAGCACATGTCCTTGAAATTCATTTTGGAAGTAGGCAAAACATTGCCATGGAAATGGAAGGCTGAATACAATGTCGCTTGTAAGCATTCCAAACTGTTTAGAACCAGGATATTTCCAGGGAGCTGAAGAGCTGAGGGCAGGCAGAGCTAGCTTTTGGTTATTTGGGATATTATTGCCAGCTTCCTCCCAGGGCCATTGTCACCACCTGATCATTTGAGTTTTAGTTTCTCTAGTATCAAGATACTGGATAATGACTGACCAGGCAAGTATAGGGGTTCTCTGGCTTTTAATCACTAGGGCATTAGTCCTTCTTCTCTGGCCCAAGTGCAGTCTGGGGATTCAGAACCATAAAGTGTAAGAACTGGAAGGGACCAGGTACCATTTAGCCCAGTCTTCTCCTTTGATAGAGTCAAATGGGTTAAGGAATCCTTTTGAGGTTA
>NW_012105365.1:4533936-4534863 GCF_000951045.1 Mandrillus leucophaeus
CATCTATTTTTAGATGAGACAAGGATACCTAAGCTGTATTACAAATGTAGTTCCAGACACATCATGGCACTCCACATCTAGTCTGGTTCCTGATACTTTTAACCAATGCTCTGGCTTGGCCATTCCCGTAGTGCCCGTCCTTTTCCTTTGGCTCATACTATCCTCCTCAGCACAAGCATTATTTGTAAGCCTCCCTTCCCCATTTGATACTACCCAATCAAGACTCTAGTATAAATGTTCTGTCCCTTCAAGAAACCTTCCCCAGTTGGCCATTTTCCCAAAGTACATTTTCCATTCTCATGACTCAGTACACTTTGCTTTGTTTGGTAGTTTTATGTGTAAAGCTCAGAGAAGGACTGGATCTTGGGTTTCTTTATTGTAAACCATCCCAACACCTTGCATTGCACTATACTGAAGGTAACATGGATCCAAGTCATATAGCTTAAAAATTCTTTTCTCTTTCAGGATCGAATCATCAATTTAGTTGTTGGCAGTTTAACATCCTTATTGATTCTAGTAAGTATCCTCATTTTGTGCCTCACCCAGGCTCTTAGCCAAAGTTTTGAAAACTTTATCAATTATAATTAACTTTCCAAAAAGTTAAGTGCTTTTATTACCACAAAATTGCAATTGCTAATTGGAGTAGCTAATTTAATTCCGCCGCACCCCCAGGTTGAATATGTGAAATGGTACAAGTCAGACAACTTGGTTTTCAGATAATTGAGTTTACCATGTTTTGCCTAGTAAATTTGTAAAAACGTCAGTGTAGCCACTTCCTTCTGTCATCATCTACCATAATTCCCCATTTCTATTAATTTTGTTCCTAAAGAACATATCCATTACCCTATGGTCAAGTTTTAAAAGATGTGGTCACAGTGTATAGCAGTTTTACTGTATACATACTGTAAAATACATGTGGGAGCTATC
>NW_012105365.1:4535338-4613751 GCF_000951045.1 Mandrillus leucophaeus
GGTTTGGGGTATGTCTTTATCAGCAGCGTGGAAACGAATACAGATGAGTAGTCAAAATTGGGAGTAGCACTTTTTGGGGAACTGGGTTGACATTATGCCTCTGGGATTTTTTTATGTACCAATATAAGAAATGATTGTGTATGAATTATCTGCATTTTCTGTGTCCCTAGATTTGTCCTGACTCATAGGACAAATTCTTTTTAGAGCCAGGAGAATTTTGACTCTAATTATCCAGTATGCTTACTTTTATTAGTTAGAACTTAAAATTCTGTTGTACTTCCCACTTGGCTGTCAGGAATCTTCATACACACATTTGAGTTTAAATGATAAATGTTTTTTTAGACAATTTTTTTTTTTTTTTTTTTTTTAAATAAGATTCTCATTCTGTCCAGGCTGGAGTGCAGATCACCTCCTGGGCTCAAGTGACCTTCCCACCTCAGCCTCCCAAGTAGCTGGGACTACAGCCACGTGTCATCAAATCCAGATAATTTTTATATTTTTTGTAGATACAAGGTCTCAGTATTTTTCCCAGGTTGGTCTTGAATCCCTAAGCTCAAGTGATCCTCCCACCTTGGCCTCCCAAAGTGCTGGGATTACAAGTGTGAGCCACTATACCTGGCCTTTGTAAGTTCTTTAGCCTTTTTTCCCCCCCATTCCCCAAAGCCTTTTAGAAATTTTGTCTTGGTCTTTTTATTGTCGGTTAGGTTAGTTAGGTTAGGGTTTTATTATAGTAGCACATGTCCTTGAAATTCATTTTGGAAGTAGGCAAAACATTGCCATGGAAATGGAAGGCTGAATACAATGTCACTTGTAAGCATTCCAAACTGTTTAGAACCAGGATATTTCCAGGGAGCTGAAGAGCTGAGGGCAGGCAGAGCTAGCTTTTGGTTATTTGGGATATTATTGCCAGCTTCCTCCCAGGGCCATTGTCACCACCTGATCATTTGAGTTTTAGTTTCTCTAGTATCAAGATACTGGATAATGACTGACCAGGCAAGTATAGGGGTTCTCTGGCTTTTAATCACTAGGGCATTAGTCCTTCTTCTCTGGCCCAAGTGCAGTCTGGGGATTCAGAACCATAAAGTGTAAGAACTGGAAGGGACCAGGTACCATTTAGCCCAGTCTTCTCCTTTGATAGAGTCAAATGGGTTAAGGAATCCTTTTGAGGTTATGAAGCTAGCTAGTGGCAGAATGAGATGAGAACCTTGGTTTCCGGACTGTGTTAAGGTCCATATTTATTAGTTTAAGGACTCTTAGACCTTTTGAACGTCTCATTATGCTTGCATTTTGCAAACAGCATTGGATAGATTTTCTGCCATTACCTAGCTGTGTGACCTTTGGCAAGTCAGTCTTCTCGAACCTAGTTACCCGTTGGTAAATGGAGATAACATATTCCCTACTTGATTTACAGAGTTTCTTTCCACCATTCCAGATACAAACCAGTTGCATATACCTCCATCTTTTTCTCCTTCCTCATTTTAAAGGAAGACAAAGATATGAATCTGTCAGGCCCAGACTCTTCACTGTGCATTGCATTCCAGTTCCTTTCCTCTCAGCTCTCATGAAACTTGGGTCAACAATCTCCATTTGTCCCATTGCGTTTTTGTAACGGCAGTGCTTTTGTTCTCCCATGGGTCTTTGTGGAGTTCCTTTCATGAACCATCTTTCCTTTCCTTTTCATCTGCTAGTCTTCCTTAGGGTTTTGACTTCTCTGTTAGTCTCTCCCTGACTGCCAAAGATAGCTCACTTTGTCTTTTTAGTGCCCTCCTGAACTCTGGATAGTGTAAACTTCTGGAAGGTAGAGATGTTTTTATTCACTTTTGTATTTGCATCTGAATTATATGAGGTGATATAGGTGAAATCTCAACTGTATATATACACATGTATGTGCACACACAATGTCTGTTTTTATGTTCATGTATATATGAATTCAGACTATCTCTAAACCTGTTGCAGAATATTTTGTCTCTGGGAAGGAAATTTTAAATCTATATCCTGTCCTCTCAGCAGGCAAGGATCCAGGCTAATTGCCATCCTTTGTCCGATCAGCTTCCTTGTAGAGTGAAAATAAGCCACAGTATAAGGTTTAAATTTCTGGTAGCAGAGACAAGTTATGATAGGTAGAACTAGAGTGAAAATAAAACTAGGGAGGGGACAGAGCTAAGTTCTGTGAGAAATAATTGAGTTAATAGAGACTAACTATAGAAGTAGAAATAATCTGAGTTTCCATTTATTCCATAAACAGTAAAGTTTAAATGTAATATTCACTTTTCTCCATGTACTATAGCTTCAACTTGGAGCATATTATTCCCCAAACTGTCCTTTGAAGTGTTAATTAACTAGCTATTTAATTATTCTCTATTATCCTCTTTGGAGATTGGGAGCTAGAAGAGCTGCTAAAACCCTGAAAAGTAATCTCTAGGCCCAGGGAAGGAGCTCCACCCTGTGATTTGAACTTAATATTTAAAAATGACTTATTTTAGACTAAACTTTAGAGCACAGCCTCTCCATTTTAAATGTGCACACAAATTACCAGATCCTGTTAAAATGCAGATTCTGATTCAGTTGGTCTCAGGCCTAAGATTCTGCATTTCTTGCAGTTCCCTCAGGTGAGGCTAATGTGCTGGTTCATAGACTACACTTTGAGTAGCACGTTTAAAACAAGAGAGCATTAGAAGTAGGAGGGCTTCTGAAGTTAACTCTGCATACCTGAATTCATGGTTATGTTGATAGCAGAAGGCCTTGGCTTGGAGAAAGAAAATATTCTAGAAACACTTCTGCCATGTCCTAAATAAATAGTTCATCACATCTTGGGAATCCCAGAGGGGATCACTACATTATAACAGTAACTGATTTTCATGAAAATCAGTTGGAATTCTGTTCAGTGACTATCTAAAAGGCAGGCAGGAATGTATTCATTAAAGTTGTTATATTTTCATCAGGATGATTAAAATCAGTTATATGGAGAAATTCAACAATGTGGAACAAAGTCACCTATGAGGAAATTTTCATTCTTGAAAGATAAGCACTTAGTTTAGTACTTTGCTAATAGGCTTTTTGAGGTGTTGTCTGCCACTTGCCATCTTTGTCTAGACCAGCACTAGCATTCTAGGTTGTTCTTTGGGTGAGAACTATAAATGGAGAAAGGAGGTCTGGCATTGAATCTTGTCTTTATCACTTAATTGTATTGAGATCTTGGGAAAGTTCTCAGTTTCCCTGAGCCTGTTTTGCTACCTGTGAAACAGTCATATTACCATTTCATCCCAGAATTTTTAAGGAGAGGATTGGTGAATGATCTTGGCATAGTTAATATCCTTTTACCATTATTTTTCTCCTACTTTGATCCTGGTAGGCAACTTGCTGTGTGTCATTTGGCAATTAGTGATTTATTGGCTTGGCTTCTATTGGTGGGATAGCTGTTGTGAGGTATGCAGTCCTTCGTTTTGGAAATCCTGGGAGCTCAGAGAGAAGTAGATATTCTTGCTTCTCAAAAACAGTGGGGCTCCCATGGATTTTTGTCTCTCTACATATTTTATGTTAAACACACTTATTCCTCCCATGCGGGAAAAAGTTAAAAGTGATCAGTGACTTGTCCCTGGGTCCCTTTCCTAACAGGTGGTCCTAACTTCAGGCTTGTGTGTGCTGTGTAAGCTTCTCTAGCTGAGGTCGTGATAAGATCTCTTCCGAGTCCTCTGGAGTTAGGATGTGGCTGGAGTCCAGTTTCTTTTGTTCTTTAACCTTTCAGTTGCAGTGGCCTTGGTCTGGAGAGTTGTGATTTGTCCTTGGTTAGATTACGCACATCCAATACTTGGCTTTCTTATACTCTTTCCCTCCCAGTTTTGCCTGACTCTTAACTTCTGTGGGTTCTTACCTTTAAAAGCTCACTACTTGGAAATGAGAATTCAGTTGCTGCTCTGTGATTGTTCCTGTGTCCTTCCCATCTCTGAGGTTTTATTGGCAGCCTATGTTCCATATCCTGCTGTTCTCTGCTCAGACCTTATCAAAACAATATTTAAGATGACTGATTCGTTAAAGACTCAGCTTTGACTTCTCAGAAATAAGACTGCATGTCATTCTCATTGGCCTTAGTGTTTCCTAATCAGGGCTTAAACCCTAACTTTAATCTGTAGTTCTGCAACCTATCTTACTTTACATTTTTAGTAGTACCTGAAACTACTTCTAACCAGTGACCTGGATTCAGGAATCTCTGGTTTCAAAATTGCTTCTAACTTGCTATATGACTCTTACCAAATAATTTAACCACACTGGGCCTAAATTTACTTTTAACCTGTAAAACTAGGATTGGATCAGTTTTTCAAATGTTCTTTGTTGTTGGTTGGGGTGGGATGGGAATGACAAGAAAGCTCAGTAGGTAGGCTCTTCATTCAATGAAGATTTTGTTTATATACTGAAGGCTTTCACTATTAAATAACTTGGAAAAACTGCTGGACTGGATGGTCTTTTAAGACTGCAGGTACCAAGCCTTTGGCACTCTAGGATCCATCCCTTTTAACAGTAGCATCTATTTTTAGATGAGACAAGGATACCTAAGCTGTATTACAAATGTAGTTCCAGACACATCATGGCACTCCACATCTAGTCTGGTTCCTGATACTTTTAACCAATGCTCTGGCTTGGCCATTCCCGTAGTGCCCGTCCTTTTCCTTTGGCTCATACTATCCTCCTCAGCACAAGCATTATTTGTAAGCCTCCCTTCCCCATTTGATACTACCCAATCAAGACTCTAGTATAAATGTTCTGTCCCTTCAAGAAACCTTCCCCAGTTGGCCATTTTCCCAAAGTACATTTTCCATTCTCATGACTCAGTACACTTTGCTTTGTTTGGTAGTTTTATGTGTAAAGCTCAGAGAAGGACTGGATCTTGGGTTTCTTTATTGTAAACCATCCCAACACCTTGCATTGCACTATACTGAAGGTAACATGGATCCAAGTCATATAGCTTAAAAATTCTTTTCTCTTTCAGGATCGAATCATCAATTTAGTTGTTGGCAGTTTAACATCCTTATTGATTCTAGTAAGTATCCTCATTTTGTGCCTCACCCAGGCTCTTAGCCAAAGTTTTGAAAACTTTATCAATTATAATTAACTTTCCAAAAAGTTAAGTGCTTTTATTACCACAAAATTGCAATTGCTAATTGGAGTAGCTAATTTAATTCCGCCGCACCCCCAGGTTGAATATGTGAAATGGTACAAGTCAGACAACTTGGTTTTCAGATAATTGAGTTTACCATGTTTTGCCTAGTAAATTTGTAAAAACGTCAGTGTAGCCACTTCCTTCTGTCATCATCTACCATAATTCCCCATTTCTATTAATTTTGTTCCTAAAGAAAATATCCATTACCCTATGGTCAAGTTTTAAAAGATGTGGTCACAGTGTATAGCAGTTTTACTGTATACATACTGTAAAATACATGTGGGAGCTATCACAATAAAATTTTTAAAAGCTGTATTTTCCATAGTTTGACATTTTTCTGGCACATTTTCATTAAATTTGATAATTTGTTTTTTCCATGGCTTCTTAATGAAAAGATTGCATATAATGCTGCATCTGTTAGAAACAGAACTACACGATATTAGGTCTTTCAGTGTGTTTCATAATGTTATAGCAAAACCGGCTTTGATTATATTCATTTTGCTAGGAATGTTTAAAATAACAAAATGGCTAGAACTTTTTCTAGTAGAATCATTAATTCTGGGAGTGAGGTTTAGTTAAAGAAGTTATTTTGGGATCAGCTAGTTTTACTAATGTTTTCTCTCCTTTCATAAGGGAAAGGTTAGAAAAGGAGGAAGTACTAAAAACTCAAACATATTTATAATTACTCTAACATTCTAGAAAGCAAACTTGGTGGCAGATGTAATTGTTGCCTAGACTCCAGTTGGTAATTACCAAGTCTTGGAATTACTATTAAGGCCTTACATAATTTCTCTTCATACAGGTAACGCTGATCAGTGCTTTTGTTTTTCCTCAACTACCTCCAAAACCGTTGAATATATTCTTTGCTGTCTGCATCTCTTTGAGTAGTATTACTGCCTGCATACTTGTAAGTACTGTTGAGAATTTAACCAGTGTTCTTGAGGGTTTAAGTTGCAATGCATAGGACAAAAATTTTCAGCCTTGGGTCTATACCAAAGGGTATCTCTTAATTATATCCTCATCCTCCCCCTAAAAGTATGTTAGAATTCTCAATAAAATCTGAGTTTTCTCCTAAATCCCAAAGTTGTAACCCCAAAGAGAAACTCTTACTCCCTTGATAGCTAAAAAAAAAAAAAAGAAAGAGAAAAAAAAATTAGTGGGAAGACTTAGGTGGCCAGATATTTTAATTTACTTAATTCATCTTCACTCAAGGACTATATGAGGACCAGCAGTCTTCGGGAAATGCCAGTTACTGCTAAGGGATGAGATAGCACACTCTGGATTGAATTCTAATGATTACAAAATTAGTCTATTTTAATCTACATGTTTGTCTCCCACAGTGGAGGTATTAACACCAAAACCTCCTGGGAAATCTGAAGCTGCAGTTGTAAAAATGTTTGATTTACTGCAAATATTTGTTTTATGGTAAAGAAACAAAGATGGTGGTGGCTCCTCAGTGTTCAATCATTCATTAGTTGGCTACATTGTTTCATGTTCCTTGAGAGGCAGAATCAAAAGAAAAAACAATTGTTTTGATCTCCGTGGGGCTTAAATCAATAGTAATTTGCTTATCTGAGTTAAAATTAAAGAGGAGACATCTCCAAGTGTTCTAATTCACTGATCCTGCTATGTACTCCCATGACCCGAAAAAGGACTGGCCCATCGCACTTTGGGAGCTCTCCTGTTCCCCTAGCTTGAAGCCTAAAGTGACTAACAATGAACTAACTTAATCCAGATATACTATGGAAGCCCTATTTTGCAGTCTGAACCAATTGTATGAATCATATGAGTCTAAATGTTGTCTTCCTTTCCTGTTAAGTAGTATGTCCAGGTATATGTTCTTGGATAGCTTGCCAGATGACTGGTGGAGTATACAGGTTTGAACATAAAGGAAAGTAAACTGAGAAAGTAGGAATAAGTATGATCTTGGATGTGGAAACTCAGAGTAAGAATTAAATTCTGACTGCACTGGTCTCAGGAATGTAGAGATGTCAGAATATGGAGAATGTCTGTCTCATTTAGGGGAATAAACAAATACTAATGAAATTTGAAATTGGTAGAAAAAATGTTATGTTTTAAATTTTAACTGTTTATACACTTTAATTCTTCTTTTTTTAGATCTACTGGTATCGACAAGGAGACTTAGAACCAAAATTTAGAAAGCTAATATACTATATCGTATTTTCTATCATCATGTTGTGTATATGTGCAAACCTGTACTTCCATGATGTGGGAAGGTGAGGCTGCCGAGGAGAAGTACTTACCAGGACTCTTCAAAATGATACATTAGGACAGTGAGTAATTTTTGGATAAGGTATGCTGAAGAATCTCCTGCAGAAGTCTGATACATGATTTTCATGTTAATTGTAAATGTAATTCCCTCTTGCAAGGGAGACATAGCCTAGATCACTTTGCTTTTTCTTTAAGGAGCTGACGTTGTACCTAAACATTCCAACCCTTAAAGCTCAAACAGCACAACATTTCACTTTTGAAATGAACATTTTTATAATGTAATTGCACGGCAAAAGGCTATGTAACAAACAAATCTTGCATTTTAAGACAAATATTCTTTTATTTCTGTTAAACTGAATATACAGTTGTTCCCTAGGCAACCGACTTTTGCTTATAACTACAATTTAATTTCACGTTAACAAAACAGACAGTGAAAAGACAACTTTGTGAAGATCTAATTACAATAATAAATAAAATAATTTATACAAGGTTTTTTTTTTCCTTGACTTTTCTATAGGGGTCATATTCATTAAAAAGCCCAAAAGGCTACCTTTGCCTTAACCCTTCTGTAGTATAGGAATGACTCTTAGATTTGTTTCCTTTTGTTATAGAAGCAAATACTGTTTTTTTAAAAATTGCCTGAGATGAGAGGTTATATTGTACCCCACCACCTAACAAAGTGGACGACAAACTATTTTCTGGGTAATTTATGTTGCAAAACATGTAATAAATGGTCACGGTATCAAGGATAGGTAACATTACTTCCTTCCTCATTTAGTTTTACTTCAAAGTGCTAACTTTGTAAACTAATGACAGTGGTTTCTGAGGGGGTGAAAACTGCTTAGATTTTGGTGGGTTTTGTTACTATGCTTATCCATATTCCCTTTAAAAGTAACAAAAAACCTGTAGTGAATTTTAACTCTTTTAATGCTTTCCTGTTAACCCTGCCTAAATCAGCTCCCACTGCCAGCAATGGGTTAATCAAACGTAACCACCACAAGACCACCTCCTAGGTCTCTGTACTTGTATGCTGGTCAAGTCTCAAACTTAGTCTTCTTGAAGATCAGAAGATCACTGGTAAGCTCTCATGTTGAAATGACTTATCTGAACTACAACCAGGCTTACTTGAAAGGAGACAGTGCCATGTCTGATCTTTAGAGAAACTGTATTTTAAACCACAGCAGTTAAGCTTTCGTGATTCTAAACTTTTCTTCGTGGCTGAAGTGAATGAAGTTCCTTATTGCCATGTAACATTAAACATAGGGATTTATGCTTAAAACTCCCAGCCTCCACTCAACTACACACTGTCATAAAACTCAACTTCAGATGATGTATTTAAAGGAGGTAAGAAGTCATAGCAGCAACAATGTGTGGCTTAAGCACTGTGGCTATTTAAATTGGTAAATTAAGCCTCTTAGGGGTTGCTCCTATTTCTTTGAAGATGTTGTAATTAACAGTGTGGCTTCTTTGCTTGAACTGCCTATTTCTAAGAATTATCCTAATGACAGTTTACCAAATCTTCGACATCCTTTGAATCTTCTGAAACAGGACTGCCCAAGGATGATCCAATGATATTTGATTCTTCCTGATGATGTTGGAGTATGGGATCTGTAATGAGTATCCAGTTAGTTTTAAATGTATATATTTATTCTCTAGTCCACGTCAAGAATTTAAGGTATTCTACCACGGTGTAGAACTTAAGACTAGTAGCTTATTGGATGAAGAAAGACTGAAACAACTGAATTAAATGTCTGATTTTTCCACCTAAAATTTATCAGGCACATAGTAAGTATTATATTACGGTACCTGTTAGTGTTGTCAAAGGCAAGACAGATTCAGCATCTATAACATCAGATGTCTGGATAAAGCCATGTGGTGAAGGAACGATAAGTATTGTTTCATCATCAATTGTTTGATCAACTTGTTCTTCTATAGTGGGAGACTCTAAACCCTAAATAACATTAAAAGAAAAGAGAGACTGACTCATATTCCTTACTAGTCTTCCTTAAAATCCCATGTGTAGGTTAAACAGACTTAAACATGACCCATTTAAAAATCAGAATATAAAATAAAAAGTTAAGGTCTCACAGGGACCAAAGATGACCTCACGATCTAACATACCTTTAACAAAAGGAACTTACAAGGACTGGGTCAGTTATAGGTCAGCTGAATATAATAGAAGAAACAATGCTGTTACAGTGTAGGATGATATTACTAACCACTCACCAGAAAATGCTTCTATGGGTTCTAACAAACATTTCTCAATGTATTGTAGGTAAAGAGGGAAAAGTTTTAGTGACGAACTATAGTAAGATAGAACATGGTTTTCTTATTCTTCCTGACTGCCACAGATCTCTGCCTGCCTATTTCTGCCAGCAACAACACTGTGAGGTCTGAGGTAGGGGTTTGAGCTTAATTTCATGAGTCTAAAGAAAAAAGTTTCCCAAACTGCAGGTTTGAGGCTCAAGGCAAGAACCCACTGAGTTGTTCTTTAAGTACAACTTACCTCGGTAACATAAGCACTGGCTAAATCAGAGGGTGATTCCTCTTGTTTAAGGTCGGTGTCAGAAATTTCTTCTTCTGTTCTGACCATAACACTATTCATCAGTTCTGTGCTATTTTGGTCACTGAATTTGGATACATGAGCATCATTAAATGATGGCTCCACAGTCATCTTAGGGTGATGAATTTCATCTGGGAAAGTGTCTGCTTCTAGGGCATCTGGAGGCTCAGGAAAATCAGATGACTGAATATCACTATCTACTGTCAGTTCTGCTTGGGATATGGAAGAAGTGATGTCCTCTGTGGCAACAGTCTGAATGATGACTCTTGGTGTGTGACACTGCACTGTAACATTATCACTTGTGTTCAACAAATGTTCTGGCTATAAAACATTAAAGAACCTGTTAAAGTTGTAAATCAAATGACATTTATGGGGGTACCTCACTGTCTCCCCCATCTCTTACCTCTGGAACTGTAAATACTTTTATCACTATTTTTCTACAGCCCTTGTCCTTTACTTGCTAGGGCCTTTGCTCTCCTAATGTCCCTATTCTAATGTATAGCCATCTTACATAAAGAGAAAGGATGAAACATACATTCTAGTGAAGGCAGAGTGATGGTGTATAACACTGTGCCTGGAATAGCAGCAGTGGGAAGAACTGTTTAGATAACTACCTTATATTTTGGTCCTTATCAACTAATCCTGGTCTATAGCAGGTGCTCAAAAATCAAGTAATTTATGTAACATACGGATAAAGCATGAACAATGATCTGTTCAGGAGAAGCAGGAGCAGCAGCTGTCAGGGTTACTGTGGGACTAGCAGTCAGAGTTAGGGGAAGGCCTTGGCTTGAGCTTGTTTGAAGTAGGTAGGTGCCTGGAGTGCCAGTGGGCTGTAGATGGAAAGACTAAAGGAAAAAGAAAAATAAGATAACTTAACAATGATTAAGTCTACTCATATACAAAAACAGGGACTGAGTTTAGTTTACTAGACACAAACGTACTTACCCATTGTGAAGCTGCGAACAAGTAATACAATGTAGGGCATAACTGTCTCAAGTCATTACCTAGCCTGAAGGTTTAAGAGGCTGCTCTTTGCTCCTGTGTACTTCTATGGTCTGGTCTCAGCTATTTGTTTCAGGGCACCAAGACAGTTGTATGAGCCACTGTTTCCAGTGCAGTAACCCTCTTTTTCCTTTCTTTGTAGCACGTAAAAACTGGCAGTCCCCCAGTTAAAAAAAAAAAAAGGCACAACAGCAGTGTTTACTTGAACACTTTTTCACCGTATACTTTTGGGAAATTTTTCTGTACCCTGTCCCTTTCTGTAAAATAGTAATTAGCAATGTTTTGCTGAAGGAAAAAGATGTTTATCTGAAAAAGCTAGTTAACTATTAAATAATACATTTTCTTTTGAAATTTTTAAAGGAAGTATAATGAAATTATTGACCAATAAACTTTTCACAACCATAAGCTTCTATATAAAAAATGTGATATAGGTTTATCTTAATATTCTAAAAAAGTATTTGCACTTAAAATAGGTCTGGGGGTTAAAATCATGTAGCCTGTTTTTCAGTCTTGTGGACTGAGCTAAAACAACTCTCCTGGGTACTAAATCCCCAAATATAGTTTTCCTTATTGCTAAAGTGGAGATGGTAGCTACTTCTCATGGAAAGTGTTTGGGATTAGAAATGATTATGAAAGTGCCTGGAACTCTGTGAGGACTCAATTTCTTTTCTATATTAATCACATATGGTGAGGCATTATTTTAAATACTTTATATGTACATGCATATATGTGTTTTATTTAATATATTTAACTACATTTAATTTTGACAATTTTTTGAAGCTGGAGTACTATTATCCTGTTAATAATAAGGGAAAGCCTAAATATGGTGACCCCATAAGTTAAAAACCTGAACACATACCTCAGATATGTAGGTGTGTGTATATATAGTTTACCAGGGGAATGGGCTTAAAAAGGTGAAAGTTTTCTACCTGTGTCAAATGGTTGTCTTACACATCCCCATTTCAGAGACCACTGGATTAGGAGACTGACTTAGGTTATGTAAGCTGCCAGTAAAAGTTCCAAAGGTGGCCATCCTCTTGGGATTTGGCTGGGGAGAGGATGAATAAACTCTTGCACTAATAACCCTGCGTTCTTCACAGTAAATCTTGATTTAATAAAATTTTTCTTAAGGAAATATGAATTATAGGTTTGTTTTAGAAAGGGCATTCAGTCATGCTCCACTTTCAACCTACATTTTCAGCTGCAGGAAACCACTGATCTACTTTTCGATCTACAAATTTGCCTATTTTGGACATTTCAAATAAAGGGGAGTCAAGTACTATGTGGTATCTTGTGTTGTCTGGTTTCTTTCACTTAGCTTATTTTTCAAGGTTCATCTGTGTTGTACCGTGTTTCAGTATTTCGTTGCTGAGTAATATTTGCATGGCAATTGTACATTTTATTCATTTTTCTGTTGCTAGACATTTTGGTTGTTTAATGCCATGAACATTCATGTACAAGTTTTTACTGGACAGATGTTTTCATTTCTCTTAGGTGGATCCTTTGATAACTCTGCTTAACCTCTTCAGAAGCTAAAAACCAGCTACCTTTCCAAAGCAGCTAAAGCTACCTTTCTAAAGCAGCTAAACCACTTAGCACTGGGACTTTGAAATTTTGTATCCCCAGTGGCTAGTACAGTGTTTACTGAATGAATGTTGTTAAATTTCTCATGATTAGTTTGTCCACAAACTTTCTCAAATAACCAATATGAACTTTTTGGTTATAAATTATAACTCAGTACAAGTCCACAGTATGTATATACTTATTAGCACTGTCATTTTCATATATATAACATTTTGGTTTATATACAGATGAGAGAAAAGCTGATTAAAATTATAAAAGTGGAAGTCCGATTTAGTCTACCATTCATTTGGCCTCTGACTTTTGTATTTCATTTGCTTATATGATTTATAAAAGTGATACCAATTGATCTTTCTCATGCATAAAAATGGCCAATATATATGAAGCGTTACTCACTGGAAGAATCTCAAATGTCTGTAGTGTTCCACTGTTTAGTGTTATTGTTTCTGAGTCAACGGTAGCAGCAGGAGAGTCTGTTGAAGCTGTGGTAATAAGGACAACAATAAATGTTTTGTAAATTTAAGTTTCTCTAGTGTACTCAATTATCATAAAGGCAATTTAATATTGAATAATTTGCCTGTAGACCTGAAGTCACTTACATTTCTTATGAGAGATAATGAATTCAATTTGTCTGGGATGGCATATAGTACAGGGGTGGGCTAACTATGGTCCACAAACAAATCCAGCTGATTGCCAGTTTTTGTAAATACAGTTTACTGGAACACAGCCACACCTATTGGTTTATATATTTTCTGTGGTTACTTTAGTACTACAACAGAGTTGAGTACCTGTGACAGACACCAGAAGGTCAATAAAGCCTAAAATATTTACTATATCTCTTCCTTTATAGAAAAGGTTTGCTAACCCTTGGTATACATGATTACATGTTTCTAATGGTAGGAAGTAAGAGGAACACACTAAGACCAACCTGCAAAAAGACAGGAACTTGGTAAAAACTAATTTTCTTGTACATCTGGGTGAGCAGTATGGCTGTCTGGACTGGTAGTCCAAAAATACTAGGCTTTAATCACTTCCTAGCAATATAAACCTGAGTAAATAACTTACTTTATAAACTAATGTTCAGATATTTTTACCTGTCCTGCCTACCTCATATGGTTGTGAGGATCAAAAGTGCTTTTAAACACAAATAAATGTTAAGACAGCATTATTTCAGAAGACCACATTTGGGAGACTGAATAAAGATCAGACAGTATAATCTCTTTACATGTGTGTCAACTGAGGATCAGACTTGATCAACATCTGCTCAAGGTTAAATAGAACATACTAGCAATGTCATCTTTTTTGGTGCTTGCAGTCATACCTATAGGCAAATTATGTGAAATAAGGCTTGGAATTGACTTTTAATGTGTTATGTTTATTAAATTCTGACTATAACACTTCTCAGCTATTTAAAAGGAATCTATTGCCCTTACCAACAGAAATGCACTTGATTCATATTATTCATCTTACTATTTGATGGATCCTTGAGATCATAGCTATAATAATTTGAAGGGGTTCCAGACAGGCTAAATCAATGTTAGCAAACTACTATCAGGGACAAATGTAGCCTAAGGCTAATATGGTTTTTACATTTTCAAAGGGTTGTTTAAAAGCAAAACAAAGACTATCCTTCAGAAACCTATGTAGCCTGCAAAGCCTAAAATATTTACTGTCTCTGGCTCATTACATAAAGAAATTTGCTGATCCCTGTTCCCTAACCTAAAAAACGAAAACGAGATTTTAGTTAGAATGCTACAAGTAATAGGTGGATTGTAGAACACTTGAGAAAATTCTAAATACTATTTTAAAATGCTGCTATCAATATTAAGGTATCATTTATAAAATGTTTGTCTTCCCAATGGGTACTGTCAACTCAATAGCCAAGAAAAACTAACACGCCCAATCAATTTATAACCAATAGCAACTCTCATATTTACTTGGACTAGTAATTTCAGTTGCTTTGCAATCCTCAGACTGAAACAAAAACAAAAAGAAATCCTTCATTCTTGATTACACTGATAACCAAATTCAGATTAGGACTTTAAGAATAAGGTATGATTAGTTTAAATGTCTCTAAGGTAACTTTGACAGTCAATGCACATAGATACATGGTGTTAAACACCAATATGTGATTCTGTGATTCTCAACCAGGGAATCATAATGGTGTATTTAGAAATATGCAGGGTGTTTCTGTTTCTCATGATGACTGGCATATACTACTAACATTCTGTGGGCAAGATCAAAGGACACTGAATATCCTGCAATGTGAAGGAGTCTGCAAAAACCTGTTGCTCAAAATGCCAATAAATCACCTGGTTGGGAATAACATAATGATTGGAATACTCCTGGGTATCTTTTCAAATGTAGATAGCATCATGTAGACCAAAAACAAAAAAGACGAGTGAAGAACATGGTTCTGAGAATTTCATCCTCATTCCTTTTTTTTTGTCACTATAATTCAAGACTGACGGGAAGGGATAAAGATCAATTTGACTTAGATCTAAAGAAAAAAAAAGTTCTCACTCTAACAACGGCTAGGTTTCCATAATCTCATTAAGCACAAAACTGTCAAAAAACAGTTGCCCATAGGAAACTGGCCCTTTACTCCCTGAAGAAAATCATTCTCAACCTTGCCAAAACTCACTTCTTTACCAAACGACCTCAAATCAATCCCCAATTGATATGTCTTCTGGTGAAATTACTACACATGACACACCAGTTGGTAAATTCTATTTCTTTGCTTGACTGACTGCTTTTTAGCTATTTTCTATCATTCATTCTAATTTCTATTTTTAATAATTTCTATTAAGTCATTAATTACAAAATCTAGAAATTAAGATGGTTTCAAATGGTTTATAATGGTTGGGCAACTGCTTATACATCCTTCCTGTCACACATTCAGTGTGCAAATATTAACTGAACTAAACAAAACATTTTTGGATGTCCTTCAGTTCACCTACCTGGGTAAATATCTATTAACATTCTAGAAGACCAAAAGACATCAGAGCCATTAACTAAATCATATAGATCAAATAGCGGGAATCTTGAAGATCAAACACTTACAAACATGGGTGATCTGGACTGGAATCTGCAATGCTGCCATGGGGCTAGAAGAGATGGCTGTATTATCTTCCAAGCGGGCAACTCTTATCTGAACATGCTGTACACTGGAATTGGTATTACTGTTTGGAACTCCAGATCCTGATTTATTCTCCAAAAGCGTTGGGTTGTTTTTTTGGTTCTCATGTAACTGTTTAAGACCTTTTATTAAGACTGAAGGGAGATGGGTAGACAAAAAGAACATTGATTCTCCGACAGACCACCATCTAAGCAGCAAGGGAGGTGGGGGGAGGTAAGGAGGGAAAGTATTTGGAATAAATAATTGCACACTGGATGTGAGAGCTTATAAAAATAAGACATTTTAAAAAACAACATATCCTGAGATTTTTATAAACATTATCCATCGTAACAAATTTTAATTCTTAATATTGTTATTCTTGCCATCTAAGATGTATAATGTTAAAAAAATTAAAAAGGTAGACATTACAAAGAACATGAAAACGAACATTTTCTATTCCTAGGGTGTCTTGATAGAATTATTATTTAGGAAGAATACTGGCAATGCTAAACAGCTTATTTTCATTTTTTAAACGAATAGTGTATATTTTTCCCCCCAGAGCTGAAGGGCCCTTGACTGTTGGTCTAGAGGTAGCAACTGATCTTTTCCAAACAGTAATATGGTATTCCTGCACAGGGAAGCCCATTCTAGACTTTGTTTTGCTCTATTCATAAAATACGCTTATTCTCTGTAACTGGATTTTTTTTTTTTTTTTTTTTTAAGACAAGATCTTGCTCTGTTGCTCAGGCTGGAGTGGCATGATCACAGCTCATTGCAGCCTCGAACCCCTGGGCTCAAGCCATCCTCCTGCCTCAGGCTCTTGCTCCCCAATAGCTGGACTACAAGCACATGCCCACCATGCCTGGCTAACTGGTTTTTATTTTTCTGTAGTAATGGGGTCTTGCTATGTTGCCCAGGTTGGTCTCAAACTTCCAGCCTCAAGTGATCCTCCTGCCTCAGCCTCCCACAGTACTGGGATTATAGGCATGAGCCACCATACCTGACCTATACCTGGGTATTTAATTTTAAAAAACCACATTTTCATCAAGCCAAAGTTCCTCAGCATTAAATTTTCCTTTGGAACAATGGAAGTTAAGAGTGTTACAATAAGGGGAATAAATTTAATAACCTAAATTAAACAGACCGCACAACTCAATTTAGTACCTAAATGCAAAACAGGCAACGAAAAGTATGCTATGCTTCACTTTAAGCAAACCCAATTTAAGATACCTAGATTTATATAATAAATAAAATTAGAAAATTACAGAGCCGTTGTTCTACAAAATTATAACAGAATTTCTCTAACACGCCTAGTTAAGATATTTGAAATTACACAACTCACAAAAGTTGACTTAAACTTAGGTTTTCAGAAGTATATCTTTGTATAAAATAAAAATGTAGTCATCAATCACTTAAGGATGGGGATACGTTCTGAGAAATGAGCCATTAGGTGATTCTGTCATGGAATCATCAGTGTACTTACACAAACCTAGATGGTACAGCCTAGTACACACCTAGGCTAAAGGACCTATATAGTCTATTGCTCCTAGGCTACAAACCCTTACAGCATGTTACTGTACCAAATACTGTAGGCAATTGTAACACAATGGTAAATCTTTGTGTATCTAAACATAGAAAAAAAGTAAAAATACAGTATTTTAATATTGTAAGACCAATACTATGTATGACATCTGTTGTTGACTGAAAGGTTATAAGTGGCCAGCTATGCTGGCTCATGCAGGTAATCCCAGCACATTGGGAAGCCAAGCTGGGAAGATCACTTGACCCCAGGAGTTGGAGACCAACCTGGGTAACATGGGAAGACCGCATCTCTACAAAAAAAAAAATTAGCTGGGCATGGTGGCATGTGCCTATAATCATAGCTATTCAGGAGGCTGAGGTGGGAGGATCACTTGAGTCCACAGGTTTGAGGTTACAGTGAGCTATGATCACACCACTGCACATCAGCCTGGGTAAGAGCTAGACCCTGTCTCTAAAAACATAAAAATTAAATCGTTATGTGGCATGACTGTATATGCAGATTTTATTTCCTCCTGATAGTTTACACAGAAGAACAAGAATGAGTATAAGTGTGTACATTTTCATTTTAGGGGCTTTAGGAATTACAAACAGTAGTAATTCTTCTCTGGGGAAGAAAACAATTATTGAGAGAAACAGGGCAGAAGTGTAAGTGGAAATCTGCTATGATCTCTCTTTAGCTGGGGCAGAGAACTTCTAACCTCTCACTCCTAAGGAGTAAATATGGCAAGAAAAGGGGAGGAGCTTAAAAAGCAAGTAATACATTACCAGGGAACGAAACATCCTTATGGTTTGCAATTTGCCTTTTGATGGTCCACCATTTACTTCGTAGCCATTGTGGTGAACGGACACTACTCCATCCCTCAGCTAACAGATCCCAGTTAATGTCATTTTCATCAGCTACATCAAGTTCTGCTATCCTACAGTTACAAAATAAGCATCTGTTAGACATTACATTAATTTCTCTATAAGAACCCCTCCTCTGACTATAGGTGATTACGCTGGCAAATAAAGGGAATGGCAGGTTATGGCAATGAGATGCTATTGTTAAGTTGCACGGGAAAGGACTCCAGGAGTGCAGATCTGCTTTCAGAGCTAACAGCTAAGAAATATCAACAGCAACAGCCTTTAGTTAAAGGTACAACCAATGGGCTAAACCATAAATGGTTAGAACCAGGTGAGGCACTGTGAAGGAAAAGGGGTATGGTAAAGGTTAGAATAAGAACAGATTTAGTTGTATAGTGTTCTGCAATGTTTCATAGTGTGGCATTTACTAAGTCATTTATTTCCTGGATCTAAGTGTTTCCACTGTTAAGCAAAAATATTTAGAAATGAGCTATTTATAAAGATGACTAGTTGAAGAAAAAAAAAACAATCCAGTCTAAAAAAAAAAAACAAAACCCCCCACAAAATCCAAAACAAAATAACACAAAAACAGTAGCTGCAATCAAAAAACAACACACTAGTACAACAAAATTTGAGGTTTAAAAAAATCTGTTCATTTTCTAGCTTTGTTGTGATTTGATTTTCAGTAGGGAGTAGCCATGGTGACAGTCTCTATTACTTCAGAGTCTTAAACTATTTCTTGCTATTTCTTGCTAGTATTTTTGCCCATTTTATTTTAGTTAATGAGTCTTAATGGTTAAACCAACTACTTTTAAAAAAAAGCTGGGATTATGATATCTTAAAGATTTTTCGAATTTGTATGAAACGGATGTGTTTGATTTGGTCTACTTTGAAGGTGTGGAGGTAACTACAGACTGGGCCCTCTTCTTGGAAATCTTAGCACAGTAGCCAAGAATTGAAGGGCATGGAGACTGAACAGCCATCTTATCCTAAACGTGTTCCCCTTATAGGACTGAGGCACATTGGTGGGACAGTGGAAAAGCTGCACTGCCTCTGCCTGTGCCATACCTGTTCTGTGGATATAGAGAGGACTTCAGTCTCCACGCCTTCAATCTGGTACTTTGCACGAGCACTAAATCCACTAAAAGAAAAGGAACACAAAACAAAACAAAAAAAGAGCTCAATATGGAATACGTAAGATGTTAAACAGTAGTGCTCTATGGAAAGGATACTTTTCAGACACTAGGCATCTAGGGAAACCAAAAGAGGAAAGTCTATCAAGACATCCACAGCAATTAAGTGGTTTTTGTCATTACAAGATTCAGGACACAAACCTGAGGATGAGATTGATTTCATCTTCCTTGGTCCATTCAGTACCTCCACTCTGTTTCCAATTCAGGTAGTTGAGCCATTTAGAACGACATTGCTTTTCTGAGCGGGTACCCACTCGTTCAGCCACAGCTGCCCAAGATACACCCTGTGTGACTATGTCACCTGGCTCAGTGCTTGTCAACTCATGAACCACTTCTGCGAGTCTCTTTTCTTCTTCTTCTGTCCACTTCCCTGAAAGAAGGAAATCATCCAGACTACCACTGCTAACTTCTTTTACAAATCTGATTCAGCCCTGTATTTACAAGGACCGATGGGAAGTATGTAGTAGTACTAAGAGTTTGTTTCTGAATGACCCTCTGGTGGAAAACCATATATACCCACTAAGACAGTTTCATTTTACTAGCTCAGAGAGGGTCTCAGTAGAAAAGAAACTGAAGAATCCTATGGAAAGCACTCACCAATTATGAAAAGAAAAACCACCCAAAACATAACTACAAAGAAGAATGTATTCTCAAGTTACACTAAGTCCTTTATAAACCGTGAAGTGGGAAGACCTTCATCAATGGCTGACAGACAAGAAATGGCATGCTTTTTTTCTTACTCTCACCTAAGATTCCCTGCTCTGCAAAAGTAGAGTAAGTTCAAGAGGCCATTACTTATAGGAATGAATGATGAGACACTAGGGAAATAACCAATGGGCTCAACCTATTTTAGTAAAAACTAGGTTTCTACCATCTTGTTTCCCCACTATCCCAACTCCAAGCTACTGTGATGAAATATTAGTAAAGTCTGATACAAGTATTTATATTTATTTTTATTCCTGTGTTTTCTCAACCCATAAACCCACTAATAGATAATCCCAAATGTTCCTCTCAGTCTTTTTCTTATGGAGCTAGAGCAGAAACACAGGGAACAAAGAGAACCATTTTTTTTCATCTTCTTTACCTCTGTTTCTGTTTTGTTATTACTAGCTAAAAACCTCTAGAAAATTTCAAAAAGACTGTACTTGCTTTGGCATTCCATTCATCCAGCAAATGTTTATTGAATTTTCATTATATGCTAAGCACAGTTATGAATACTCTGGATGGATTCAAGATGAAGTCCTACTCTTCTATTCTAGCATGGTGTTAAAGGATGGGACCACTTTGAGACTGTGCTGTTTCACGGCGTGGCCTCAACAGCAGCTGTATGTCACAACATGAGAAGGAAACAGGCAGATCTATCAATCCCTCAGGCTGGCAATCAGGAAATGCCACTGTGTCCTTCCAAATTATGTTACCAAAAGTGGTTCTGTACTCACAGCATCTTACATGAACCTCTGAGATCCTATTCTAAATCTAAAGCTTACAGCCCTGCTTCTTTCATTAAACTAGCCATGTCACAGAATGACAAAGCTGGTAGGACGTATGTTCTCACTGCTCTGCAGGTAACAGTTCTGATTTCATTTTAGTAGAGCAAGGGGTTAAGGACAAAATGTATATGCCCTAGAAGCTAAAGCTAAACTTCAGAACTTTTTTTTTTTTTTTTAATTGAAATAGTGGGCATGGATTACGGATGCTTCAGAGAACATTATGGCTGAAAGGGCACTATGAGACCATCTACTCTAATCTCTTTATTTTACAGAGGGAAGTGAGGCTCAGAAAGGTTAAATGACAGTTAATGGCGAAGCCTAATACGTTGTTGGTCGCCAAGATTAGGTTTAACAATATGACTAGGACATTTGTATGCATTAAGAGGCATTCGTGGTCTTGCCAGGGGACTGAAACACCAATCATAAATTTTTTCTATGGAAAAATATAGTTTGAGAGTTTAAAATAAGCAAAATACGTACAAATCTTTGGAACACAGCTTCTTCCTAATTTGGGACTTACCTGTGACTAAAGTTTTTCATAAACACTCACTGATTAGCTGTTGCTAATGTAAATTCAACAGTTAGATGGGCCTAAATTAAAATTACTTGCTGCATATATGTCTTCAAAATACTTTCTCAACTGGGGAAGTATTGAAATTGCTACAAAACTGAAACATGTCAGATCCGAATCATCTTGACACTAAGGTGATGTTGTGTCCCTGAAGACAATGTTACCTTTTACAAAAACAAAGTAAAAGATTAGTTTGATGTATCTAATAAGCTCAAGTAAAAGAAGACTAGAAAATAAAGTCTGAACTAAGGTGAATGATCTAAATCGCTCCCCCAGAACAAAGACAAGACAGTATCCTAAGGGGCAGGAGGAGGCTTAAGTGGTGATAAGAAAACGCTACCAGGAGCAGTCACAGTACCTGTGTTGCAAGTATCCTTCATCAGTCGGCACCGATCTTTGACAGAAGATGCACTTCTTCCTAGCGCCGCCCCTATTGTTGCCCAGTCATTGCCATGCTTTATCCGGAGCCTAAAACAAGAGTCTGCCAATCAGCATTTGGTTCAATTGTTTTCTCCCTTTTAATTTCATCATTTATTCTTCATTCTTCTTCTTCCCATTTGACTGGTTTGGAAGTTGTGGGCAGCAATACTTTGAGAGCCAAAGTTTGAAAGTGTGGCCTTTTTTTGGGGTCCACAGTTGTCTGTGGGTGAAAAAAAAACAGGCAGCAATTGCCTTTTTCCTGGGTCAGAGAAGAAATAAGTAACTTGGATATGTGTTCAAAAAAGACCAATTTCCCCTCAGGTTACTGACACAATCTCCCAGGCAAGCCCCAGACTTTCCCTTTTGAGCATATACCCAACAAACTCTTCTTTAGACATCTAAAAAAGTTTCACAGGCTTTTAACAGATTATAAACAGAATCTACCTTCAAATTTTTTCATGATCCATACAATTCATTAAACCATACGTTAAGGCCTAACTCAATAAAGCAAAATTCTATTTCCTGAGATTCAATAGTCTTTGCAAAGTTGAGTCAGCCCAGATATTCACTGAAACATTTGCCAAGTCACCATTCTAAACTGAGCCATGTAGCACAACCCTGGTTTTGATCCTGGTATATAAATTCCCCAAATTTAGTCTTCAGGCCACCAAAAATGGCCCCTTAATCTTTTCTGGAACCCCTATTAGTGGTCTGAGGAAGCATCTGGTGAATGGCAACAGGAGACCAGATTTATACATTATGAGAATAGTTATTTTGTGCAAGTATGGATTTGATGTGATCTTTTTAAGGCCAATCATGCTTAACAGGAGAATTCAATTATACCAGTCTGCCAAAAACCTCTTGAAATTTTCAAAGTAAAACTTTTAAGGACGTAAGACATTTAAAAAAAAATAGAATGAAAAAAACTTTAAAACTTACTCCTTGAGCTTCTCAATTTCTTCAGGTGTATATCTAGAAATTCAGAGAAATTTTTAAAAAATCAATTAAAACAGTGAATGCTAAAAACCTTAATAAAAATCAGAATTTCATTTAGGGAGCTGAATGTTAAGTCACTTAGCATATGATAATACTTTCAAAGTAACCCATTTTAAAGTGGATTAATAAAAGTTGAGAATAGGCAGGGTGTGGTGGCTCAGGCCTACAGTCCCATCACTTTGGGAGGCCAAGGCAGGCGGATCACCTGAGGCAAGGAGTTCGGGACCAGCCTGGCCAACATGGCAAAACCCCATCTCTACCAAAAATAGAAAAGTTAGCTGGGCGTGGTGGCGGGCGCCTGTAATCCCAGCTACTAGGGTGGCTGAGACAGGAGAATAGCTTGAACTCACGAGGCAGATGTTGCAGTGAGCCAAGATCATCATGCCACTGTACTCCAGCCTGGGCGACAGAGACTCTGTCTCCAAAAAAAAAAAAAAAAAAAAAGTTGAAAATAAATGCTTCTATTTTTATTTTTTTAAAACAGTAAATATTTTTAGTTATAATAAAGGTAAGGATTGTATAATTTTCTCCAGAAAAAAAAATCAACATTTAAAACAAACATTCGCTCCTATGCTGTCTAACACTTCCTTTATTTCAAACTTAGATTTTGGCACTCTCAAATCATAACTATTCCAAAAAAACTTATGGGTGACATTGTAAACTAGAGCTAAAAAGAAAATCTAGAAACAAAAAAAGTCTACAGAAAATTCTCTCAAAGCACTGAAAAAATTAAAATTATCTTTATTTCCTTTACCCAGGTATGGACATCTGACATACTCTTGCTCTTTATTTCAGTAGGCAAGTACTCAATACAGCCAATGTAATGTTCTTTTAAAAAATGTCCATTTAATAACTATGAAAGTCTGCTCACTTTGTAACCATTTGTAATGCATGGAAAGTTTATGAATAGTTAACAAGTCATTTATGCTTCATTTACAATTTTTTCTCTTTTTCCACTGTCACAAAAACATAATTTAATCCTCTTCAGCTTTCAAATGTATTTTCATTAGCAGGCTGCTGAAGAGCTAGAGAAAGAGCTCCACCATTAGCTCAGCAGTACCTAATAAGCCATACTACTGCCACCTAAAATTTCCAAAGAGAAATTAAAAATATGTCAGTAACAATATACAATCACTGCATTTGAAGAATCTTAATGATACCTTCCCATAAATGCTACCTAAAACAGAAATCCATGCATTGTTTTCAGAAATGTAGTTCTTTTCCATTCTGCATTTAAAAAAAAAAAAAAAAAGGCCACTGACCTAGGAATGCTATATTCTAAAAACAAATAGGAAAAATGTTACCAATAAATTTCAAGTTATTTTCACACTTCTTAAATCTTTAATCAGTACTGTACTTTTTATGTTACTTTACTACAAAGCAGACTTTGACATATTAAGTAAGCCAAGTCTTAAATCTAACCTATATAAAGTGAATTAGATCCTAATTTCTAAAAGAGGCTTTAATAATAAGGTTTCACCATATTCACAACATGGACCTGGAAGATAAAAATATTAACAATAATTCATAGCTGTCTTCAATTAATACCTTGACCATAATTCTATTTTTTTTTAAAAATGGACAGTTCCTCAAATATTACCCCTAATTACATGAAAACATGCAGCATTACAAGTTTTCATACTTTCCCACATGGTTTCTGTCATCATACATGCGAAGCACTCTTCTATAAACTGCAAACAAAGGCCGGTTCAGACCCCATGCTATAGTCCTGTAGAAATCTTTTCTTTCGTCTTTTGACATCTCAAAGATGATTTCTGTAGCATCTTTTATTCCGCGTGCCTAAATGGGTTACATTTCTTTGATTTAGGGATTTCTGATAAAATACATATGGATATACTATGCTTTTAAAATATCACTAATTCATTAATAAATCAAATATAAACTTTTAAGGTGTTGCAAGAGATAAAAAAGTGACACTTAAATGTTCCAAGAATAAACTATCAAATTCAATAAATTCAATTTCCGTCAACTGTTTTACAATTACAAAAGGTTAAAAATAGATCTAAAGAAAGTAGAAGGAAGCAAATCACAAGAGCAAAATCAATGGAATCCAGAATCAAAAGGATAAACTAATCTAGAAATTGGTTCTTTGAAAACATCCATTAAGATTAATAAAATTTGAAATGATTAAAGTTCTGCCAAAAAAAAAAAAAAATGACACAAACAATATTAGCAATGGGAAAATGGGGCCTAAGTAGAGATGCTGCAGAGATTAGACCATTAACAAAGTAACATTATGAACAATTTTATGGTCATAAATTTAAATTTTGGTAAAATGAATAAATTCCTAGAAGACATCAAACATCAACTTACCAAAACTGACTCTGGAAGAGATAGAAAATCAAATAGGCACAGACCATCAAGAAAATCTAATCAGTTATTAAATAATCTTCCCACAATAAAAACAGTAGGCCCACATGACATAGATGATATTATAGGTAAATCCTACCAAATAGACACATAATCCTCTCCTTAAACTATTCAAAAGTTAAAAAAAAAAAAGTGGGTACATTTCTTTGCTTATTTTGTCAGGCTAGCATAATCTTAATAGTGAAACCAGAGGAGGACAGTTTCAGAAAAGAATTTTCAGGTCAAACTCATTCACTAACATAGATCTCCTAATAATATTTTAGCACACTGAACCCAGCAATGTATAAAAACATTAGTATGTCCAGGTAGAAAAGTGAATTTATCCCAGGAATACAAGTTTGTGTTAATTTCAGGAAAATTATTAATGTAATTAATCACACCAGCAGATTTATGGAAAAAATGTAAAATCTCAACAGATGTGGGAAAAGCATTCATAAAATTCAGTATTCATATATGTATATCTTACCAAATTAGGATTCACTGATAATCAGATTTTTTAAAAAACCAAAATTATAAAGATTAGAAAAGAGGAAACACTTGTAATATATAGGTAGAAACACAAAAAAATCTATGAAAAAAATTATGTGATTTAAAAAAGAACTAATTTTAGCAAGGTTGCTAGATACAAAATCAAAATGCAGTTATTTGCGTTTCTACTCAAAGTTTACATAACATTTTTAAAAGTTCCCACACGGCATCAAAATTAAGAGTAGAGTATCAGAACTTAGGCAAGTTACCAATGTCCTTTATGGAGGAAAATATAAAACCTGACATTGAGGAGGAACTAAGAGTTATACCATGTTTTTCAACAGGAAGATGACATACTGTGAAGATATTACTTCCCCCCAAATCAAAGTACAAATTCAATGCCATCCAATAAAAACTCCATTTGAATGTTTCACTCTCTGTAAGCTGATTTTAAATTGATAACAAAAGAGCAAAGGGCCAAGAATAGCTAAGACATTTATGAAGAGACTTGCCCCATTGGATATTGGGACTTCTGAAGACGGCACTGTACTGGTGCAGCTATCAACAAATAGAACCTGAAAACAAATTAGAAAACCTAGAAACAAATTTGTGGCAGCTCGATTTAGAACAGAATGGACACTGTAAGTTAGGAATTAGACGTCTATACAGAAAGAGATACAACTGAAATTATATCTCACACCTACAGCCATGAAATGCAGAATTATAAAACTTTTACAAGATAATGTGAGAATGTCTTCATGCCCTTGAGGCAGGGAAGGATTTCTTAAGCAAGCATGCATGCAAAACAAACAAAAAAGATGATACACTTGATACTGCAGTTAAAAATTTTTTATCAAATGACACCTAAAGAGAAGGAAAAGACAGGCCACTAAATTGGGACAATTTTGTATCTGTAATACAAATGACCAATAAACCATTAGTACTCAGCATACATTAAGAAAGTCTAAGTTAAACAAAACAGTTAACGCCACAGAAAAACTGGTGAAAGACACAGGAATTTCAAAGAAGAAACACAAATAGCCAATAAGCATATCAAAATGTTATCAGAGAAACAAATTAAAATCATAATTAACACCCATTAGATTTGTACAAATGAATAGCAAAAAACTAAAAGAACCCAAATGACCATTAACTGTGAAATGGGTAACTTGCACATTTGCAGGATGAAATACACCTAAATAAAAGGGTAAGGATATTAAAATAATAATGAGTTACAGAATATCCACAGAATTAATCTATTTATATATATTTCAAAAACAGGTGAAATCACAGTATATGCATTTTATATACTTTTGAATGTATGAAACTTCACAGCAAAAAATTTCTACATTTCAGAATGTTTTCTAAAATTCTTTCACTTATGCAGTTCCAATTTTGCCAGTGATTCAACCTAAATATTTACTGATCTACTACATGCAAGCACACTGTGTTGCAGGATGACCATACAGTGAGATAAAAGATTCTTCTGCCTCCA
Source organism: Mandrillus leucophaeus (assembly GCF_000951045.1). Lineage (NCBI taxonomy): Eukaryota > Metazoa > Chordata > Mammalia > Primates > Cercopithecidae > Mandrillus > Mandrillus leucophaeus. Next base: position 4,562,399 of record NW_012105365.1, read on the forward strand.
CACTCTTTGCCCTTTTTCTTGCTTGTGGAAGTTACTTTCATTTATCCTTTTAACCCAAATATGAAACATATGACATCCAACTAATTGGAACTCTCTGAAGTTTAAAACTGGCTCTACAGAAGTCTTAGAAGAGCACCACATAATAAAAGCTATGGTCAAAAACCCAAATTGAACAGATTATCTTTTTTCAAGATAACCTTTGAACATTACCTATTTCTGCCAATCTGATCATCATTCTCCCAATCACCTAAAATAAAAACTCTTAAGTTGCTCTAACTCCTTTTCCTTCTTTCCCAACATGCAGTTCAGGCATCCTTGCAGATACTTGGTTATCTGCCCTTTCTCTATCAATTCTATTTCTACCACTGTAGTTTAAGTCCTTTGCCACTATCAGTTGGGCTACTGAAACAGTCCTCTAAAAGGTCTCAAATCCTACTCACACTCCTGCCCATTAATCACTAACTTGGAAGGGTCCTCGGAGATGATCTACTTTAATCCCTTAGACAAGGAACTAGCTTAATTCTCAAAGTTCAGTGTTCCTTAGCACTGATTACTGCTTTATCTAAACTAGTAGCATTTTCCAGGATTAACTGAAGCATATGTGACTAATGGACAACTTAAATACACTTCTGGATTCATTTTCAATGGCCAATGTATTTGTTTCTCTTAAAATAACAAACATGGTGGAAGGATCCCATTTATTAGTGAAGAATTAGAAGTTTTAAAATTCTATATTTCAAAAAGCTTAGCTTGGGAAAGTTGCAGTTAAAATTAAAATTTAAAATGTGGACCTTCTATCTAGGCAGCACTGTATTTCTACATTAGTGTTGAGTGGAAAATTTAAAGTAAGCAGTCAATATATCAAACGATACGAGAATGGTTAAACACTGTATACCATCCTTCCCCAAATGATGCTGATGGTCTACATTTCAGACATAATACTATTTGAATCTAACTCCATTACAGAAATGGTCAGCAAGTCTCTGGAAAGATTTCCTTGAGAATACAGATCTACCCCACGAATTCCTTACTCAACTAAACTACTAGCTTTTCTTAAACCCTTTAATGCTTGTCATCTGCTATGGGATAAAGTTCAAATTCTTTGGCATGGATTTCAGAGCCCAGTTTTCCAGAGGCTATTTATCTCAGTTCAAGGTAAAGGGGTTAATTTAATGTGCGTTGGTTTTGATCTTTGATTTCTTGCTGCTTCAGCTTGTATTCATGTAGTTCCCTCCAATTCTACTCTAGCCCAAGTACCATTCTTTAAGACAGCTCAAATCCTTTTTCTTCCAAAATTTTCCGTAACTGCTCTAAAAACTCTTCTTTCTGTAAACTTGTACAGAATTCACATGTATCATTCACATGATACAAGGCTTTGTATCACTCTTCACCTGTTTCCAGTCTGCCCAAATGGATCACTGACTTCAAAAGCAAACACTGTTAAAGCAATCCATGCCTTAACACAATCCAAAGCCTTAAAAATACTGTGTTCAAAAGACATTTAATGAAGAGTACTAAGCTAACAAGAAATAAACCTGAAAAAGAAAATAAACTAAATTTTTGATTTTTTTTAAAAGGGAAAGACTACTATGACATCAAAAATTCATTCAAAGATGCATACCTTAGCTGGGCGTGGTGGCTCATGCCTGTAATCCCAACACTTTGGGAGGCCGAGATGGGCGGATCACCTGAGGTCAGCAGTTTGCGACCAGCCTGGCCAACATGGTGAAACCCTGTCTCTACTAAAAATACAAAAATTAGCCGTGCGTGGTGGTGCATGCCTGTAATCCCAGCTACTCAAGAGGCTGAGGCAGGAGAATAGCTGGAGCCCAAGAGACGGAGGTTGCAGTGAGCTGAGATTGTGCCACTGTACTCCAGCCTGGGCAACAGAGCAAGACTCTGTCTCGAAAAAACAAAAACAAAAACAAAACAAAGAAAGATGCATACCTTAAGCTTTTAAACAATATAAATTAAACTATATAGCCTTCTTGAAAAGATAAGACTTTAAAATGTTGAGAGGCTACTAACATTTTATCTAAACTTTAGGGTGGCAACTAAAGTAGTAAAGCGATTTTAAACTGAGAATTCAAAATATTATTATACTATAATAATGTATTTTAGAATTACTCAGCTACAACATGTTAGCCATTACAAAAATCCATTACAAAAATAAGTAAAAAGTTAATAAGTACATACAACATACTGTGTCGGTATTTCTGCAACTGGCAATAAACAAATTAGTGAAACATAAAAATATGCCATAAGATACCTTTAGATAGCGTTCAATATTGTTCATCAAAATATCAATTTCTTCCTTGGACCACATCCCCTGCTTCCATTTATGCCCTTTAAAAGAAAACAAGTAATGTTAAAAAAAAAAAAAAAAAAGTTACTCTTTGAAAGAAATAAAACACCAAAGATTCCTTTGTGATTATATTTGGGGATAAAATTTAGCTAATTTCATTTCTCATTCCTCTGAAATCTGAAAGGTCTCTAGGTTAAACTTGCTTTTGTAACTTCCGGATTTTAAGCTATAGTACATTTATTTGACCCTACTAAAAAAAGACAATGATAATTAAAAGATTTTTTAAAAATTACCTCTCTTAGCCTTTCAACAATATAGAACTGCTAAAAAGAAACATAAAAGTAAAAAAAGCCAAATCATGCTCAAAACTTTTTGAAAAATTTCTCCAGTGAAAATTGTATGGGCAAAAAGAACATACACAAATGTTGGGAGCAAGCACCCCAAAATCTGGCCATAAACTGGCCCCAACACTGGCCATAAACAAAATATCTGCAGCACTGTAACATGTTCATAATGGCCCTAACACAAAAGCTAGAAGGTTGTGGGTTTACACACACAACTGCTGCAGTTAACTAGCCCAATCTATTCCTTTAATTTGGCCCATCCCTTCATTTCCCATAAGGGATACTTTTAGTTAATTTAATATCTATAGAAACAACGTTGATGAGTGGTTTGCTGTTAATAAATATGTGGGTAAATCTCTGTTCAGGGCTCTCAGCTCTGAAGGCTGTCAGACCCCTGATTTCCCACTTTACACCTCTTATATTTCTGTATGTGTGTCTTTAATTCCTCTAGGGCTGCTGGGTTAGGGTCTCCCGGACTCTAGGGCAAGGTAAATATTGAATAACAAGTGAATAATGTATTCTTAAAGAGTATTTACTATACAGTGGTTGAAAATGATTTACATTTTTCTGCTTCCTTTCTGTACTTCACAGTGGCACACACACAACGCTCACTTTTTTTGTAGCACCTTCCCCAGCTATGCTTGAGCATAGCCAACACTATAAACACTACGTTTAAGGCTTAAGGTAGCCTCTAGGTCGCTTATCAGACCATAGTAGGCCCTTGAAAAGGCTTGAGTTCCTATTCTCATAAGCAATAACTATCTTGTCTTAAATGCCACCACTATGCATTTGTTCAAAAACTAACAAGACAAAATTTACTTCAAATCAGGAGAAAAATAATTATTAATTACTGAACAACAAATGGTGGTTTCACAACCTTAATTCAAAGTCATTTGGGGCCAAATTTAATTCAATTAGAAAAGCTCAATTACTCTAACTGCTCAATCCTAATGATGAAGGTCCAACTCAGAATCTTGATGACTATAAGCCCTTTCTATCTCCATTTTTTTCCACTGGGCACTAAAATTCACAGTATATCTTACCTTTATTAGTCAGAGAATCCTTATCTTCTTTAGTTGTAAACCATGCTTGGCTAACTGCTGAAACTTCCTCATTACCCAAGGGAGATATTTCATCTAGTTGCTCATTCTGCAAAATCTTGTAAAAGTTAAAAAAAAAAAAAAGTGGCAGCTTGATTTAATGCCCAACCTGATTCATCTTTGTAATCCTAAGCATTATAAAACTTAAATATAGTCATATGGAATTCACTTGTTTTAGATATAGTAAAAATATATTCAATTTACAAAAAAATATTTCTTGCTATTTTTATTATGGCAGTATGAAAACAAAATTATATGCATTAACATAATATGACCTTCATTTAAGCAAGTAAGTGTACTACTGGCTTCAGTTTTATATAAAATGGGCCAAGAGTCTATTAAGTATTTAAATCAACATAGAATACTCAGGGAAATTTAAATATTTACACATGTAAATAAGCTCAATAATATACAATATACAGTTATCTGTTCTAGACAGGAAAATGGAAGTGCTAGGGTTGGGTGTTATGATTTGTTAATGCCCTCAGAGATAAGCTTGCTGCCTAAATCACCAATAATGTAATCTCTTAACTTAAAAGATTAACAGGCTAAATCATAAGTCATTATTGCAAAATCATGGTCTGCTTATTGTTTTCTGACAACTTTGTTTTAGACAACCTCTAGAGCCTTATTAATGTACCTTTCTCTCAAAGAACTGTATGGTACTACTTATTCTTAATGCAGTTAAGTCTTCTGTGCAACCACCACCATCTATATTTTTAGTTACAAGCATATCTAACTTAACAAATTCTGCAGGGGAAAAAGCTGCCTTTGGCAGAGTTGACCCTGGCCTAAAGAGAACCATAATGTAAATGAGGAAGACCTGGCAACAGTGCTACCGTATCAGATATTAGCCTATCATAGACAGAATAAGGGAAGAGTCACATGTTTAGTGACCACTCAACCCAATTCAGTCTCTGGGCTAAAAAAAAAACTAAGCAATGTTACTGGCTGAAGGTAAATCCTAAGAAGGACTGAACTACTACTTCTTGAATAAACAGAAACTGAACTTCTAATATGAAGAGAAACTGAAACCCACCTCTCTTGGAAAGAGATAAGCTGTCCTCATCTCTTTTGGAAAAAGATAAGCTGTCAGTGGACAACCAAGGTACAATTAGGAGAAAAGTCACATTTCTATTGTTGCCTACTACTTTATTTTTGTATCTGGTGGTAATATATATAGTGTGTTTATGGAAGTGCTTTTGAATCCATGGGCAAAAAGCTGGAAATCACTGGAACAAGTGTGAATAAGTTTTATAGCCCTCTATTTATGTGTCATACTTTTTGATTTTTTAAATCAAGAAGGACCTGTATAAAGCTAAGAATTGAGACAGACTATATGTGTCTAAGGTTCTTACATTCTGAAGATCACAATTTTATAAGATTTGATCCTGGAGTTATATATCAGTAAAGAGTATAACAGAGAGCTATCAAAAGACCTTGATACATGCAATACTCAGTTTTAAGAACTATAATGTAGAAAATACTCTTAAATTATCTTCTCTTAATCAGTTGGATATGAGAATCAAATCACCATTTCTCAAAGTATGTCTATATAGCAAAGCCCATTCCATGAACCTTAGGAATAAGTCTGTTATGCTGATTAACCACTATTTGGGGGCAAACATTTAATGCCTTATGGCTCAAATCTTCCCTCAAATGAACAAATAATTATTAAGCAGTAGCAGTAGTATTCAACACCATCAATAATAAATGAGTTTAGTGAGTACAGCAGGAGACTTAGGTACCTTGAAGGGTACCTATCTATACTTGATATATAAATAAGTCTTACAGTATTTTACCCCCATTTTTCACTACTTTATGCATCTATTAAGTTTCCTCAGCTATATTTAGTATGCTGCTGCTTTTAAAATGAAGCTTTTATGAGTTGGTTGCAGGATTTCATGCCTATAATATATATAAGGCTTAGAAACCTAGAATATTCAGCTCATTGAAGCCTCTTGCAACCACAAAGTACTACATACATAGGGACTTACAATAGTTTCTAATTATTTTTCAAGCTAGTCTCATCACTGAAATGAGACATAGTACATTAACTACCAAACTATGTCAAAATAGCTGCACCTGGTTTACAGCAGATACAGTAAGAAACAGACTATTTCTGAACTTTTTAACTATGCTGACTTTCAACTCACATCTTGTTCATTTTGTGTCTAAAGTTAATCTTATTAAACAAATATTAGCAATTATTAGAAAAGTTTTTTGTTCACTAAAATGGTGATAGCAACCCAAGAGGTTAAATATTAAATTATAACTCATTAACTCTTTGGCAGTAATCAAAACAAAAGAGCTTTGTAATTTGTTTCATAATAAGGGCCAAAACAGTGGCGTGTGCCTGTAGTCCTCGCTACTTAGGAGGCTGAGGTTTCTCATCATTTTATCTGCTAACCAATGTGTCAAGGAACATTCTCCTGAGGACAGTTAAAAGATTTACTATACCTGGATCTGTGTCACAGTCCCCTCAGTAACCTCATCATCTGCTACCTCTGTGGTCGCAGTCATGGTCACCTCAAAGCTCTGATCATTTTCTGAAACTTCAAGAAAAGGAACAGTTCATCTCCAGAATAATAATGGCAAGTTTTAATTGTTCTAAAAATATCCATGGGGAAAAAACACAATCATCTAATTTCCTAACAAACTACTTGTTAATACATCTTCACATGTATATATTCATTTGCTTAATAATAGTTAATGAGAACCTAATTCATAGTAGATACTGCTCTGGGTGCTGGGGATACAACAGTGAGCAAGGGAAACAAAAATCATTTCTTCATAGAGCCTATATTCTAGTGGGGAAAGACACAAAATGGCCAGATACTACATTGGATGGTGATTAGTAGTGAGAAAAAATAAAACAGGAAAGGGAATCTGTTGGGGTGGAGGACAGTATTTGAAATTTTCTATAGGAGGCTGGGAAAAGTGACCAAGACTTGGAACAAGTGAGGATGGAAGCTAGTTTTGCAGGAATCTCAAGGAAGAGCATTTCAAGGAGAGCCAAGTGCAAAGGCTCTGAGACGGGGCATGCTTGGAGTGTTCATGAGAATGGCAAGAAGGTCAGTGTAGCTAAAGCAGACTAAAGAAGAACAGTAGGAGATTGTGTGGGGCCTTGTAAGCCAAAAGGTTTTGGTTTTAACTCTTAGGTGGGAAACAATTGGAAGATTTTGAATAGAGGAATAATATAATCTTTTATTTTAACAGACTCACTCTGTGCTATCAGAAAAACCATCTGAAGCGCAAATGCAATAAAGATAGGTCAGTGGCTTGGACTAGGGTGAAGGCAAGTGAGAATGGCTAGTAGTTCAAATTGTGAATGTATTCTGGATGGCAAAGCCACTATGATTTGTAGACAAAGAGGAGATGGAAGAGACTGAAGAGCCAAGGATAATATTACATTTTTTTAAAAAAAAATCAAAACTACTGGAAGAATACACCTGCTACTAATTAGTTGAGAAGACTGTAAAATAAGCAAATTTAAGGATTTAGGAAGTTATAGAACCTCTGCTTTAAACACACTAGTTTGAGACAACTACTAAATATTTAGAGAATGAGAAGTCTGGTCTGGAATAAATCTGGGGTGGTTAACACCAGATAGTATTTGAAACCTTAAGTTGAGATCACCTAAAAAGTGAGTAAACAAAGAAGCAGTCTAAGGACTTAGTTCTGGGGTGCTCCACATTTACAGGTTCTGGTGACATGGAAAAGTCAGCAGTAGAGACTGAGAAGAAATGGACAGAAAAATAGAAAGAAAACCAGAGGAATATTTTCTATAGGCCAAGTGAAAACGTTTCAGGGAGAAGGGAGTAATAAATATTGTCAAACGTTGCTGACAGATCAAGTAAGGCAAACACTAAAAAAGTGAACACTGAATTTGGCAACAAGAAGGTCTTTGGAGAGCTGGGAAAAACAGTTTAGTTAAGGGGTGAAAGCTTGGAGTAAGTTTAAGGAAAAATGGGGAAAGGAAATGAAGGCAAATACAGGCAATTTTCAAGGTATTCTGCTCTAAAGGCAAGGAGGAAAATTGAGTAAGAACCAAAAGTGAGCTAAAAGAACTTCTTATTTATTTTTCTGAGACAGGCTCTTGTTCTCTTGCCCAGGCTGGAGTGCTGTGGCACACTCACAGCTTATTGCAGTCTCAACCTCCCAGGTTCAAGCAATTCTCCCACCTCAGACTCCCTAGTAGCTGAGATTACAGGCATGCACCACCACACCCGGCTCATTTTTGTATTTTTTGTAGAGACAGAGTTTTGCCATGTTGCCCAGGCTGGTCTCAAATCCCTGGGTTCAAGCAAACTGCCCGCCTCAGCCCCCCAAAGTGCTGGGTTTATAGGCATGAGCCACCACGCCTGACCAGGGACTTTTTATTTAAAGAAAAATAACAGTATGTTTGTGATACTGTGGTAATGACTCAGTAGAAGAAAAACTGGTGACACAGAAGAGACAAAATAATTATTGGAACAATGTCCTTGAGTAGGTAAAAGGGATAAAATCTAGTAAATGGAAGGGTAGGCCTAAGATAGGACAACGAATATATGAATGGACATAGATGCAGGTAGGTATGTATTTGTGGTAGTAGGAATTTGTAGAAATTATTTTCTGGTCACTTCAAATTCTTTGTGAGTAGGGTTATTGGCTCAGAGTAAAAAGGTGGAAAAGGTATTTGGAAGTTTCGGGACATATGAAATAGTCATCTCAGAGTGGGTAAAAGAACACTACAGAACTGTTGTTACTGGTAGGCAGCATTATGAGCCCGTGAGAATAGTCAGCCTGCTTGTGCCATTTTTCTCTAATACTTTTCAATTAGCTGCACTGGTACAGACATAAACAGGCAAAAATAGATTTAGACAGTTATGATTTCACCAAATAAGTGAGAGGAAAAAAAAGGACTTGGTGAATGCAAGACAGTGATTATAAGATTAACCATAAAAGTAAAACAGGGTAAAAAGGAAAGAAAGGATACAAGTAGAGAAGAAACAATGATAATATAATAGGATCAATGGGTCCCAGTGAGGCAAAAGACTGCAGGAGTTACAGAGTGCTACAGGAAGTGAGCTGGAAAAACAGAAGTAGTGGTAGGAAAACAGCAAGTCTGAAATAGATCACAAATGAACTCTAGTAACAGGTAAGAGTGGTAAAGGCAGTAATAAATGGAGAACAAAAGGAATAAGAGGCTAAGGTACTGAAAGAATCATCTAGACGAATACTGTAATCACTATATAGTTATAAATAGGGAATGGGATAAATGTAGTGGCAGATGACTACAAAGAGAAGAGGTAAGTGAGTTAGAGTGATTAATGAGAGGCTGATGCCTGTGAGGATTTTTACGATCCAGACAGATAAACTTTATCAGTCTTATTGCTCAGTATTAGGCTCCAGTGTGTCTTCCATATGTGATGATGCTATGACCCAACATTAAGCAGCTCATGTGCTTTCAAGTCAACCTTCCTCTATTATCTGAAGCTAAGTGAACAGCGCCATTAAGGATTTGGTTTACCACCATAAAAAAACATAATAAAGTGTAGTTTGAACCTACAATCATGAACAGGGCATTCTACTTTAACAAAATGAATTGGTTAAAGTCAATTCATTTCAAATTAGCTACTCAAAAATTCTAGTTTAGAAAATATTTAGGATTACATCTGTATAGATAGGCCAATTAAGTTTTAGAATTGAATCACAACATAATAGTCAAATTAGGAAAGATTTAAAAAAACACAGGAATCATGATTAGGAGGAAAGAATATTTAATTAGAAATATGTTATGCTTGTTTATACCACAACTGGAAGCAATATTAACACTGCTTTTTAATAAAGTCTTATAAACTAAGAGTTTCTTTTCTGTTCAATTTAGCAAGCAATTAACTCTAAATTCAGAGTACATATCTACTTGTTAAGATATGATTTTCCAGGCTGAAAACCTGGTCTTGCCTTTTCAAAAGATGAAGATGTGATTTTGTCTGATGCTGAGTGTAAAATCAAAGTTCTCAGCTATGGCAAAACTCCCCTTTGTGCTAAGAGTGCCACCAACAGCCATGTGTCCCACCCCCATTGCCATGGACTAAGGCATCTACTCCAGAATCTTCCTGAACACTCCATACACTTTGCTAAGCAAATCAGAAATACAACCTAATGTTGCAGTTGGTATGTGGTCTTGGGCCAACAGTATTGCACTTGAAATATTATACCTCCTATAGAAGCCAGTCTACTCTAAATGATCTTGGAAGAGAAACGCATTAAGAACTTTCTTGGTAAGAATAAACTAATTAGGCTTCTATCTAACTTTCATGTTGTCATATAGCATACTGAAGAGACAATATGGCATTGGGGTCAAGAGTATGTACTACAGGAACCAGAATGCCTAGATATGCTCTTAGCCAAGTTATTATAATTTTCTGTGTCTCAGTTTCCTGACTTGTAAAATAGGAATAACAATATTAGTACCTATTGTAAAGCATGCTTTCTCAATGAGGGCAAATATGGTTCTTGGGGTGGGGGGAAATGCATGTGACAAAAAGTTTTATTATCTTTATGAACAAAGCAAGGACATACAGACAGTACGTTAAGAAATACAAGCTATTTTTGAGGATATATTGTACTTTTCATGAAAAGTACAATCAGGAAAAAAAGTCTAAAAAGGCTCCTTGTGGGGCAATTGAAAAAAAAAAGTTGGGAAGATTAAAGTAGGCAATATACGTAAAAGCATTTAATGATATGTCTGGCACATAGTATTTATTGTTAGCTAAAAAGAAGTGTTTTGACTAAATGAAGAAAAAAGCATTAAGTCCAAGTCTATCTAGAAATGCCAATTGAATGTCTTGGAAGCTAAACTTTGATTTTAAAAGGGAACTCTATGGCTCTTAATACGTAGTGACTTACGTGGAAGTGCAACAACTGATATGCAAGGAGTAGAATCATCAATACTCTGATCATCCTCAGAGGACAAACAAAGCCTCTTATGTGGAGGTTCAATACTATCTTCTGAGTCTATTTCATCCGCTTCTAATGGAAGAAAACAAACAAATAAAAATCTCAAAAATTTCAAACCAATGAGGGAAAACAAAATTTCTAATAATGGTTCTACAATTTTTTTATCTATTAAAAACATTTTCTTACCAATTTGCTCATTTAACTAAACCTAGTTGTGCAAACAGGATTCAAAAGGACACTGCCTTTCTATGCCTACCGCAGTATTCAACTCCTGAAGGCGGTGTCTCAAACATGAAAGAGAAGGGAAGCCCGGGGAAAACTGCTATCTCTCTTGGCAGTAGAAGCAGTATGTGCAGTGACATGGAGGTATGAGAAGCTTAAGGTATAGGTATGTTAGGAAAATAAAGATAGTGTGATCTGCTGGAACACAGGTATATGAAATGTGGCAGGAGGTAAGACTATGAGGAAAGCAGAAACGACTGGAGACCTATGGGCCAAATTAAAGAACCTGTACTATATTCTAAAAACCTTGGGAAGCTTTATGCTATTAATTGTATCATGAGCAATTTCATCAGCTGCTTGAAAGATGGATTATAGGTAGGACACTGGTTAAAAAGCTATTAGAGATACCTAGATGAGAAATGAGAAACTGAACTAACAAAGGAGGGCTTGAAACAGACAGGATGCAATGGATTTAAAAAACATAATACTATCAAGAAGTCTTCAAATGAAATGATGCAGGTGATGAGAGAAATAATTTATTCCCAACCACATTCATGATCTGGACACTAATGAAATTCACAGAGAAAGGAAAAAAGAGAACTAGGTAATTTAGGAAGTACATGTAAGGATTGTTTGGGATGTATGAAACTTAAGGTGCCTATGAGAAGCACAGAGAATTCTGTATAAAGACAGAGTCTGAGTCATCTTTATAGGTAGGTGCTACTTAAAATTCTAAGTTTGAATTAAATAACCTAGGAATTATGTACAGAGTGAGAAGAGAAGACAGAACCTAGGTTGAGTAAAGATGAACTTAAGAGCACAATAAATAAATGACATAAATAATGAGCAAGCAGAGGAGTAACAACAAAATTATCAGCTGGAAGGCTACTGATTCTTAATTCATTGTAGATCATCATATTAAGTCATATTCAAATGATTGTGTACAATTCTTTAACACAGGTTCTAACAAAAAAGTCTATTTGCATTGAGGAATAATTCTACATTTCCTAATGAATTAAATATACTGCTAGTACCACTTAGTATAAAAAAAAAGTATATATTATAGTTATTCCATCATTACCTTTGGGGGCTCAACATCCTATTTATAACATAGCAACAAGATTGACAAAAGCTAACATTTATATTAAACTCATAGGCACCTAGACCTCTATTTGGGCAATAGGGGTCAAAAGTGATAAATAAATTCAGAGAGTCAGAATTATATATCAGCAAGTTCTCCTACCATTCTGAGGGCAGTGAAGAATGAGATTCCCTTCTGTGTCCTGAGTCAAAGTCACAGAATTCACAGTTTCTACTGTTACTGTGTCAGAATCCTCTTCCACTGTGCTCATACTCAAATCTGTACAAGAACAGATTCTAGATCAGGATTTCAAAATTTATTCCCAGATATGAAGTATTCCCTTATAATCCCCTGAAATACCACACATATTTATTTGGGTATCTGCCTACAGTGTTCTTCATGTAAAATTGCAATGAGAGTTCAGATTTCAAAAACTGCCTTTCATAAGTTTACACCCATTATTTAGAATTAAATATCTGCAAGACTCTGTTTGCTCTGATAAATTTTAAAAACCTACAACATTTATAATACTTAATGTTTTTGCCACATCCAACCAAAGAGAATCTGTCTTATCAGCAAAAGTCTCACCACTTTTTGATTGTGTTTTTATGGACAGCTTTGTAGGTGCTTAACTTCTTTTTCTTTAGCAGAAGATTCATCAAAATTTTTATCTTAAGAATTATTTTTCCAAAACATTTTTTACAGGTATTTAAGCTCTATTATCTGAAACACAGGAACACTAAAATAATTCTTGCTGTGTTCTTTTCAAAATATTGAAAAAGTACATACATCCATCACTGACCAAATTGCAATTTTAAGAGATGAGTTAGTCCTTCTTTTGAAACAGGTAACTTTGAACATTGTTCAAAGTATCCTTACCTGCTATTTTACACAAATATTATTTTCCTCTTGTTCAGACAGATGGAATACTTAGTCTTGGAATATAATATCTCATGGCTAGTGGGGGGAAAGGCATGACACTATAGTCAATAGCCTGGCTGAAGTCTTCAGAAATACCTTATAAGGTTTAAAGAGGTTCTTGCCTCAATACTCACTTTTGGCACGTATGTTTACCAACTAAATAACACAGAGGACATAAACCGTGATATAATTACTCAATGTTTATTAAGTTTTTTTTTTTTTTTTTTTTAGAGAAGGGGTCTTGCATTGTTGCCCAGGCTGGAGTGCAAAGGCTATTCACAGGCACAATCTTAAGTGTACTAGAGCCTTGAACTCCTGAGCTCAAGTGATACTCCTGTCTTAGCCACCCGTGTAGCTGGGTACAGGTATGTGCCAACATGCCTGGCTCTCTCTGGCTCCTATACACAAGATATTAGTCCATTCATACATTTACCATTGAAGTGAATGTATTTTCTTTTGACACAAAAACTTTTAACATTTACATGGTGAAGATCCAATAATTCGTTAAAATTTTACTATACAAATTACTATTTGAAAAGGACATCATTCATTTTACAATAGTAATTATGCCATTCCCAAAATAAAGGTAAATGGAAATCATGATCTAGTTTTGACAAATTTGCAAATCATGTGATGTCCTTGCAACAAAAGCAGACTTACCTAGACAACGGATGGATCAGCTACAGCCCTTCCCACAGAATCAAGTTGCCTTCCCTTAGCCACCAGCATCACTTTCATGTTATCCAGACTGTTTCTCTCCCATGTTCCTATCTCTGCAACACTCTGAAAAAGTAACAGCATTACACACAATAAGGTTTAATAAGAACAAATGAATAGTATAGCAGTATGCTGATGACAGTCTAGGCTCAAGCCTCTGTGATATCTCATCTCGAAGAGTAAGACAAAACCAGACTTCTTTTTTAAGTAGAACTTTTGGAAATTAGCCTCTAAAAATATTCCCCAATGAAGAAAGGACAGAAATGATGACTATTCACAGTTAGTTTCTTAGCCCAAGTGGCTCTCATCAGGCAGACAAACGTTCTCTGAGAGAAAAAAAAAAACAAACCAGGCTCAGCTATGCTAGTGGTTCTATGAACTGTAGACTGTGGTACCATTATGTAACATGATGTGTATTATCAATCAATACAGTACCATAAATATTACCAGTAACTATAGTTTTTCTTTATAATTATTAATACCTCTCTTTATGTTTTATCTTAAAGCATAAAGATTATATAATACCCTATTCATTCAGAAAACCCTTTTAAGATGACAGGTGAGCAACCCTATCTAAGAATCTGTGTGTGAGGGGGGACCTTAAACAATTACACCAGAGAAGACAAATTACAAGCTCTTGAAAGCAATGTGAAACCTTATGAAATATGAAATGGTTTTTAAAGGTTTCTTTCAATAAGCTTCTCATCTTTATCCTCAAAAGCCAACCAGAGCTTTAAAAAAAAAGTACAAGATTTGAGGTTCGAGGGGATGTTTCAGCAAAAATTAGGGATTAAAATTCTAATTTTTTCAGCATTCTAATTAGATCCTCTTTGCATTTTCAGTGAAAAAGGTACAGACCCTGATGGAGAAACATTAAGCTATTGGATTTCATGTTTCATGTTGCTATTTCTGAATCAATTTTTTAAAGGCTGGCTTGTTAGTAATACCTACTGCAAAAGATGGGGGAAAGAAATGTAAAAAAGTTAAAAAAAAAAAAAAAAAGGTTAAAATCATCCATAAACTTTCCAAACAGTTTTTCACACTCTTTGGTGTAGTTCCTTCCAATCTCATCTCCCGGTGTATTGTGTGTCTGTGATTACAGTGTATTCTGCAATTTTATATCCTGCTTTTTTAGAATTTGCTCAGACTGAAAAGTGTGAAGGAAACCAAGGTAGGCATCTAACGAAAGTTATTACTTAAAACTTCCACTGTACCAGGCGTGGTGGCTCACCTTTGTAATTCCAGCATTTTGGGAGTAGGATCACTTAAGCTCAGGAGCTTGAGACCAGCCTGAGATAATGAGATCTAGTCTCCAGAAAAAAAAAATTAGCTAGGTGTGGTGGTGTATGCCTATAATCTCAGCTACTCTGGAGGCTGAGGTGGGAGGATGGCTGCAGCCCAGGAGATCAAGGCTGCAGTCTGGGTGACAGAGCAAGAACCTGTCTCAAAAATAAAAAAGCAAAAAATAGAGCTTGTGCTGCAATAAAAAGTGTGACATTATTTAACAGTTATCCTATTACTGGACGTTTATGTTGTTCCCAATTTTTAATTTCCTTAAACCATACTGAAAAACATATTTTTACATTCCATTTCCTTGAATATTAGTAAATAAAAATTGTTAAATCAAAGGATATGACAAAATTTAGAACTCTTCAATCATACTGCAATATATTTTCCCAAAAGTTGCACAAATTTATATCCCAACCATTGAAATGTAAACTCTACTCTTGGTAATCTTGCCAATAGTTATTTCAGGACCCAAGTTAATCCACAACATTGGGAAAAGAACAGGAATCCTGGCTTCTTTTTTAAAGTTCTACAACTCAGGTTAGAGATTAGTGAATGATTTTATGCTACTTCGTAAATTAACAAGCTTATCTGTTCAATCAACAAATATATCCAAATATATTACCTCTACTATACGCAGGTACTGGGGATATAGTCGCTTTGTTTTTATGCTGTCATCTTTTTTTGTGGTTTTTGAGATGAAGTCTTGCTCTGTTGCCCAGGCTGTGTAGTGCTGGATCTTGGCTCACTGCAACCTCCACCTCCCGGGTTCAAGCAATTCTCCTGCCTCAGCCTCCCGAGTAGCTGGGACTACAGGCGCGTGCCACCATGCCCGGCTAATTTTTTGGTATTTTTTAGTAGAGATGGGGTTTCACCATGTTGGCCAGGCTGATCTCGAACTCCTGACCTCAGGTGACCCACTTGCCTTGGCCTCCCAAAGTGTTGGGATTACAGGCGTGAGCCACTGCACCCAGTCCCGATATCTTTAATATGTTCTTGATTCACCTTTTTCCCCCTATAGTCTGAGCTATGTGGTCAGTACATTTATTAATATTTAAGAAACTGACCTAGTTTCACTTTTAATGGGTAACACACACAGTTCAAAATTCAAAAGGTAGGTTATTTTTATTAATATTAGCATTAATACTAAGATTATAAGGTATCTAAATGAAGATGTTAAGCTGAAAGTTAAATATATAAAACTAGAGTTCAACATGCCAGGATTAGAACTATAAATCTTAGGGGTATACACATTGTTTTTAAAGATTTCTTAAAAGAGGTTAGAGAAGACAGCCTAGATTACAGTTCTAGAGCACTCTACTAAATCTGGGAAGTCAAACAAAGGAGAATAAGAAGGACTAGCTAGAGATGAGGGAGAAAACCTAAGACGTGTTAACTAAGAAGCACAAGAGGGTTTTTTCAATGAGCATTAAGTAGTTAACTATGTTGAAAACTGCTGAGAAGGTAAGATAACTGAGAAGTGACTATGTAATCTGGTAATATGGAGAACAACTGGTGCCTTTAACAAAAGTAGTTTTGGTGGGAGTAGTAGGGGCAGAAGTCTTACTGAAACAAGTACAGAATTAGAAGTAGGGAAGAAAAGACAAACTACAGGCCGGGCCTGGTGTCTCACGCCTGTAATCCCAGCACTTTGGGAGGCCAAGGCAGACAGATCACCTGAGGTCAGGAGTTTGAGACCAGCCTGGCCAACATGGTGAAACCCTATCTCTATTAAAAATACAAAAATTAGCCGGGTGTGGTGGAAAGCGCCTGTAATCCTACCTACTTGGGAGGCTGAGGCAAGAGAATCGCTTGAACCCAGGAGTTGGAGGTTGCAGTGAGTCAAGATTACACCAATGTACTCCAGCCTGGAGCAAGGCTTCGTCAAATTAAAAAAAAAAGAGAAAAGAAATGACAACCTACAGATACTTTTTTCACGAAGTTTAGCTTTCAAATTAGAACAAAAGGACCAAGTGCAGTCAAGATAGTTGTTACACAGAATACAACTGTATTCTGATGTTGGACTGAGAAATATTGGTGAATAAATCAAATTGTGATAGTGGGGTACAAAGTTTAGTAATTTAGTGCCTGTCTTCTAATTGATTATACATCAACCTATGGTTAATAACTTCTGGAATCCCTCCCCATTTGGTTTGTCAAGAAAATAAGAAAATCGCCAACTCTGCTATCACCTTTTTGGTCCTTTTTGGAGCAAAATAAAGACAGTCATGTACCACATAACATTTTGGTCAACAGAGTGCATATACGGTAAGTCTGTAAGATGACACCACCATATTTTTACCGTACCTTTTCCATATTTAGATATGTTTAGATACACAAATACTTGCCATTGTTAAAATTGTAGTATATTCAGTACAGTAACATACAGGTTTGTGTATTTTCTATGATGCTCACACGAAATCACCCAAACTGCATTTCTCAGAACTCTGTCATTAAGCAACACATGACTGCACATCATCAGCTCTTTTCAATTTTCCTTCTTTGTAATGGGTTATACCATATGTACTATTTTTACACTAAAAACGAGAAGATACGGAATAAAAATAAACACAATTTTAACAGCTATTTTAACTGAAGTGGCATTTTCGCATGTTTTCATCGTCTGCTGAGTATCTTTAAATAGCACAATACCTTAGTAAATTAAAGGAAAAAATACCTGAGGGTAGCAGCAAATCTAAATGCAGTTAGGAAGACCATGGAAGATCTGCTTGAGATTTCAAGAATTTTGAATACATATGAAAATTTTGTCTATTGGTGTACAGCTTTATGACCAAGGAATTCAGCTTTGTCATCAGTTATTAGAAAGCTGTGCAAGGAATTGGTTTTATCCATAGCTCTAACAGTGGAGAGCCGCTTACAGAAAGAACCATCAGACGTGTTTATATAAATTTTTTTTAACAGCCCTAATGCTTTGGCATTGGTGTTTATTTATGCACTCCTTATTTATAGCTTTGATAGCTTTAATTTTCTAGTTTATCATGTCCCTATCTGAAAAATGTAGTTGTATGCCTTGACATTTCCATTAAAAACTTGAATTTTGAATTATTTATGCATAACTATGGAATTTGTTACACTAGGCTGAAAGTTGACAGGATTTCGGCTACCATCTGTAAATTTTCATTTAGATTATGTATCTCATAGTCTTGTTTTTTAAAAGAACAGGGGAAACATTTCTTGTAATCTGCTGTTTAACAAGTTTTTTAAAGTTTGTCAGGCAGTTAACAGTGAGCCAGATCATTTTTGTATTGATTGAAAAACTCAGGTTTCAGTATTAATGACAGAGCTTAGCTTAGCATTACTTGTAGTTTGAATCATTTAACTCTAAGGAAAATATTGGTTAAGAATGTTTTCTAAGTTTTATCCCCTATAAATGAAGACCTAAGAAAATGTATAAAATGAAATACGGTGAATGTGCAAAATGCCAGTTGACTTTTATTACATAAAATTTAAATGTGTACTTAATAAATCTTGAGTGGTTACTTGATAAATCACTAGATAGGTGGTATGTTTCAACAGTTATTTAATGCTTTCTGAAGAAATAAGAATTTCTGGTCATTAAAAACTAATATGTTCTGCATCAAGAATTACGGCTTTCTAAAATTATTTTAACTCTTCAAGTTTCAACTCATTGATGACTCAAGAATTTTAGAAAACTTAGGATAGCATTCTGTTCCTGTAACGATCTCAATGAAGTTTTTTTGCAAGACTAAAATGTATTTGATTTGTTCCTTAAATTACAGATTTTGTTAGATGCCATTTAACTAATGGTACAGAATTCTCTCCTTAGCAGCATTTTGTTTTTCAGACAAGCTGAAGTGGTTTTAATAAGACTGAGTAATATTTAAATTACCTTTTAGACCTCTTTTAATCATTGAGTTTTTAAGCATGTGGCATCTTTAACAAGTACATTGGAAGGTTTATTATTGACAGAACAGGTTGGGATACCAATAAGGACTTGGGATAAGTCATTTCATTAATAATCACTACAAATGCTGTGTGTTTTAGTTTATAAAACCAGAGAGAACAGCTTCTGCCAAACTTCAAAATTTGTCTATGCTTCTGGGTCATGAAAGTTGATAGTTTTATTTATGACTACTTAGATTGTTATTTATGCGTTAAAGCAGGAAAATATATTGAGAATTATGTTTATAGTGAACTTCTTTAATGCATATTTCTTAAAACATAAACATACTTTTAATGCATACTTAGTATTTTAAAAACCAAACAAAACAATTACACAATTGCAGGTTTGTACATACTGTCAATGACAAAAATAAAACCATTGTGGTGCCTTAAAAAAAAAAACCACACAACCTTAACTGTGGTACAAAACTCTTATCATGAAGTCATTGTGTCTTCATTATAATACAATCTTATAGCTTCCAAATGAAAAAGATGACCCTATTTAACACACTATAACCTGGAAGAACAAAAAAGGATAAGCATAAAGATATAACTCTTGGATCTGTTATTTAACACAGAATTCAATTAAAGAAATGAGTCATTCATGCTATTCTTCCTTTCAGTATTGATGTAAAGTTCCTATCCAATGGGTTATCTTAGACTGGTATTTCCATCAATTGAGTCTACCTATCATCCTGATTTTCCTGGGTATTTAAGTGTTGAATATCTTCTAAAAACCAGAATCAAGGAATAAAGTCACCTTTCTTCCCAGTTTGGGGGGCTAATTCTGTAAACAGATGTATACTCATTTCCAAGTACAGTACTGACACAAGTATGGAAGAGTTTAGATGCTATTAGTGTCAATCTTGAGAAGCATAGGAACCAACATTTGCTGACCATAGATGCTTGGAGCTGTGCTTCTAAAATGGAACATGGGATGAGACATGATATAAAATATTCCCTATTTTAATATACTCACTTTATACAGTGAAATCTTGCAAGCTACAGAACATACAGCACCACAATTTTATTAGGTGAGTTAAAGACTGAGAAACATTGGCTGAGAAACAGTCTCTGGCATAATTCAACTTATAAGGCAATAAGGACAGTTTTCAGATGTTTTTTTCTCCTGACCTAATACAGTACAAGAAAAATCATCCATATTCTTTGTGTGATTTGCAAGTCTTCTACCCATGTATCAGCATGCCTTTTACTGTTTTCACAATATTAAGATCGTACTGTCACATCTTTTTTGTACTTACTGTATCAGGAGCATTTTCCTGTATCATTACTACTCTACATTTTGAATGGGCACATAGATCTAAATTTATCTAATTCGTACCTATTACTGAACATTTGTTTTTGTGGCTATGTTATTATAAAACTCCAAATGGACTATCACCCTATCACTGAATAACTAATGTTTTAAAAAAATACTTAAAAGAGAATTTGCTTAGTAACGTCTAAGGAATTTGGAAGATATTTTCAGATAATTTTATTTTGAAATAATGAAAGTCTGCTAAGTAGAAAATCTTAGTGGAAGATAATAGGTAACAAATTCATACATCATGAACATGGGTACACAGAGGGCTGTCAAACAACAGGTAAGGTCATAGAATAAGCATAACATCTTCATTAAGTACAAACTTTATTCAAGACACGAATAGGAACACTACACACTTGAAGAAGAATGTTTTGGACTATGGTGCCAGGCCCCATGGGATTTGTTCCTCTATACACTTTGTGGAAAACTTTGAGCAGCAGAGCCATAAATGAACATAAGGCATATTCAATTAAGGTACCTAATTAACTTTTACTATGGCTTGGTTTTAAGATGGTAAAATATGACTATATTTCATAAAAATGTCAATACAGCTGTTAGTGGAGTCTATTCTAGCAGGCTTTAATGGCTTAAAATGTTTATTTCAATTATCAACCATTGAAAACAATGTCATTATTACTTGCGTAAGGAGGATTACTTGATAGCATGGATCATTTTAAGGTGCAGCATTTCATAACTGGTTTGACAATAAAACTATATTGCTTATTCAAAAAGCAAAAATGTTATTTTTCACTTCATGTATGGTTCAGGAGCTTATAATGTGTTATTTGGTACACTTGAAAGATTTCATCTATTCAAAACTGAGTACTTTTATACAAGGCACCATCAGAAGCTCTTTAAATGGAAATATACAGTATCACCAGACACCTGTGATTTACAGTGAATTTTTTTTTTCAAGTTAATTTTTAAAGCACATTTACTCATTAGATACTAAAATATACACAGGCAGTAAAATAAACCTAATGAGCATTTCTGATACATAACACCTGACGGGAAGTGAATGAATCAGCTTTGACCACTGGTGATTGGAAAAATGACCTAACAGTGTACATAATCAAAATGACATTTAAATAAATGAAACGGTAGAAAATTAAATTGTTCATAATGAGTTCCCCAGTGTGCTTTTCCCTGACAACTTATTTCTAGTATTCAGTCATGGAATGGATTATCTTTCTACAAACTTGGGGCGGGGGAAGACATGATAACCACGTTCCTCCTTTTATCTAAACTTATCTACCTTTATAGAATCGGAGCAAACACAAAATCTATTTGTGATTTCTATTACAGGAATTTTCTTCACAAAATGAAAGCACCATCAAGATAAAGGGAGAAATGACACGAAAGCAAACAAATGCCACATACATTTGGTAACTATCTGTATTTTATCTTTACTATTTTGAAATTAATAAAAATCATTTAGTTTACCACTTTCTCGGGTCATCTTATCATTTGGAGACATAAAGGACCTGAAATTGCAAAGCATTTAAAAGTATATCAATTCCCAGGAAATCCTTTCATATATGAAAAATAAGGTGGTAAGAAAAAAAATGGACTATTAAAATGAAAACTCCATTTTGGAAAGGCAAAATAACACCTCAGTGTTAAATATGCAGTCTCTACATATGATATTAAAAAAAGTAGAATGAACCCTCCCTAAACTTAGTTCCTTTCTAAGCTTTTGATGTCTTTGCAACAGACAGATGTGTGTTTAATACAAGTGATGCAAGACGTCAATACTTTCAAAAACACTTCTAAGCTCCCTCAATATTTTAACATCTATGTGCCAGGCAGTAAATCCTTAGGGAACACTTGTTTCACATTATCGCATTCATCCTCACAGGTGTTAATTTAAGCCAATGCACTTAATGAAGCATGGCAAAAGCAACTGTTTAAAATAATGAGATGTTGTTTTCAGGACATGTAAGTTTATTACACCATTAATAAAAACTAGAGTCTGTAGATGTTGGAGACATAAATGAGGCTAATAGAAAAGTAAGATTTTTGCGGAGAAAGTAAAGGCAAGATTTTGTGATTTAAATACTAACCAATGATATCAAACTAACCTTATAAAATACATACACTATCTCCCCACCTTTAAAGCACTCCTGGGGTGTAATGAGATAACTAAAGCACTGAAAAAAGAGATCTCTAAAAAAAGGACTAGAGGACAGCTACCTACTTTTGATATGATTCTCTACCAGTAAACATTTCCCAGCCATGCTGTTTTCAAAGCTCAAGTCATAACCCCCAAACCTTGATTTCTTCCCCTCAAAATACTTCTAAAACCTGAACACTCAAGAGAAAAATGTTTACATAAAATAATGTATTCATATAACTGCAAAGTATGAACTTAAAGTTCTAAGAAAGATGCAATGCCCAGTACTTACTGATTAAATGTTGATGAAGACAGGGCAATAGCATTTTGGCTCCACCATTAGCTCAACTGCAACCAATTAAAGAGATTCACGCAGAATATGCAGGTGCTAAATCAGTCCCAAAAAGCATATTTTGGGGTGAGCCTATCAACTAAAATAGTAAGAAAAAAAATTAGCTTGTTTGGTGGCATACAGAAGTATTGGGAGTTAAAATGAGATAAAAATCACCATAAATCATTAAATGTATTTTTCACACCTATAACATAATGGTTTTTTTCCAGAAACAATCAGGCTGGTTTTCGTGCTTTGTGTACGGAAGAAAAAAACTATTCTCACACCAAACTGGATTGTCTCAGCATGACAATTTTTGTAACGTTAAGGAATGTAGTTTTAACCTTTTTTCTCTAAATCTTAACAGAATTTCTAAATCCTAACCAAATAAATCTTGTCTCTAGTACACCATAAGAGCAAAAAGATAAGATTTTGGTGTATCGCCATAGTCATTCTCTAAATGTTAAAGTGATGGTAAATTATTCAAATTATTAAAAGACAGTAATCCTCAGAAAGCTATTTGAAATATAAATTCAAAACTAGCTTAAAGAAATTTGAAGTAATGAAAAAATATGAAACCCTTAACCGAAAAACACAGATTTTGTAATACTTTCAACATAGTAGAATAATATTTTCGTATTTGGACTGGAGCTTAAAAGCTACAAATAGTTTTCTCCCACGAATTAAAAATACAGGTATAACTTAAAATTTTCCAAATGGCATCACTTTAAGACACGTCATATTAAAAAATAATTCTACAGAATATGCATTTTTGTAGGACGTCCCAACAAACAGCCTCGCCTGTCAGAAAGGAGGCACACGTACAAAAATCAAATCCATGTACATTAAAAAGAGGTACACAAAGATGAATCGAGTTGCGAAAAAGGCAACTACACAAATTCAATGAGAAAGGGAGGAGTCCTGACTCATAGACCGAATATTTTATATAAAGACATATGCTCTATCATTCAACTGCACAGAATGGCACTTGGCCACTTCTCTCAAATCTGCTCTGGAGATTGTGGTAAAACATTCTATATACCTCCCTGAAGAAATTCTCAAAGCGAAGTCCATTTTAGAGAACAAAGTGGACTTAATTTTAGGAACTTTCTCGGAACTCGGCACAACAGAGTAATTACTACTTTACAGACGAATTTTCCGTGCTCCACCAGGGCTCTGTCCCCGCGCCCCAGCCCACATCCCTTATTTAAAGAGACTCAAACTGACTGAGACGGTTCGGCCAGCTATCCCGATTCTCTAAGTCTGGGCCGTGAATCGCCGAGCAAGGCTGAACCCCCGCAAAATTACAGAAGAATCTAAAGCGCAAACGAGGTAAAAGAACAACAAAAAAAGCAAAAGGGGGGAAGTTGGGTCGAGACCCGCCCCCACTCTCTCAACCCCACCCAAGCCTACCTCTCCTACGCTGAACCATAAAACAAAACCGAAAACGTAACAAAAATACAAATTAAAAAAAGAACATCACGAGAAAACAAATAGGGCTTCTTTACTGTCTCCACTCCCTCTGGCCCAGTTCTCTACCCAACCTCCCGGCCCACCCCACCCCCCAGGGGTCCCGGCGCCATTTAGCTCCTCCGAAGCCGCCGCCATTTTCCGCCCCCGCCGGATCGCTGCTGTGCCTCGGCGGCCGCTCGCTTCCCTACTCTGCAGCCTGAGCCACGGGCGCCGCCCGGCCCTAAGAGGGAGGCCCTGGCCGGAACGTGCGGGGACGGCAGCTGCAACGTCAGGAAGGCCAGGCTCCGACCCCGCCCGCAGTGCCCCGGCGCCGACAGCTTGCGCCAGCCGGCGGGTGCTAGCGGGCAGCAAGGGGGCCGGACAGGCTCCACTGGGCGGAGCGGCCCTGACGGCGGTTGGGACCTGAAGGTTCCATCGCACTTACTTCCTGTTTTGGGTCCGGGCACTTTGGAAGAACCAGGATGGAGGCTCCAAAAAATACCAGGATGGAGGAAGCAGCCACGGGCAAGAGTGGCTGCAGCTGGAGTGAGCGAGCGCGACAAGCCACCGGAAACGGAGCTGCAGCCGCGCCCCGCCCCCAGCTCCCCGCACGCTGCCCCTCCCGCTCGTCTGTCCCGCGGGCGGCCCCGCGCGCTGGCTGCACGCGTCACTTCCGGCTGTGTCGGCGCGCGAAAAAAGTTCTTGGGTTGGAACGTTGGTACTAGTCTGTGGCGGTGTTTGTCGACTGTCCTTCTCTGCTACGAAATCTCGGCACTGACTGTCCCATTGCTGATGCTATAAAAGAGGTCCTTCTGCTATGACGCAACTGTGGTTCCTCTGGTTCTGGGGAGTTATGCCCCGCGTGCCGATTTTCATAGTTCCATGTGGCTCCGAGCCGAGGGAGCCGCGGTGTGGAAAGGAGGGAACCGATGATCTCAGTGCTGAAGAAAACGGAGTGTGTGTCTTCATGCTTGATTTCCCTTGCCGCAGGGGCTTAAAATGAGATGTCTGGGCGTGAGAAGTCGTTCTTGATGAAATGTGTCCTCTGTGAGTGTGGTCTCGCTGTTAGACTAGGAAGATGCTATTTTGCTGTGCCCAGTTCCTCTTGAAAGTACAGATGCTCCTTGGGTTGCGATTTCGTTTTAATACCCTTATAAACGAAAAGGATAAGCCTTTGGGTTCTGTAATGTGAGCCAGCATTCTTTGAGTACTTACATGTCAGGTAAATGTTTTACGTGTATTAAACTCATTTAATGTTCATAAGTGCTAAGTGCATCGCTGCATTATTACAAATGAATCCCATTTTACACAGGAACCAAAGAGAAGTGAAGGAATGTGTCCAAGGGCTCCCAAGTTGGCGGTGGAATTAGAATTGAAGCCTCAGCTCCAGAGCCTGTGTTCTGAACGACCTGGTTGCAGCTCACAAAATACACTTTGGCAGTACTTTCATAACGAAAACAAATGATTACAACTAGTTTACAAATGCTTTACTTTACTGGAAGATCGACATGTTTGACTGATTTTCAAAAATAAATGTCAGAAGCAGCATTTTCTTGTGTTGATAACTTTATTACTAATTTGTGGCACTCAGCATTCTGTTGGAGTTAACCTGTATATCATTCCATTTTTTAATAAGTACATAATAATGTTTATGTAAGCAAAACTATGAGGCAGAATAGTATTGTCGTTTGGACTCGGCAGTCAGACCTGAGTGTGACTCTTGGCTCAATTTCTTAGTAGTGGATATGGCACTTCACCTCTTTTAGCTTCGTTTACTTTAGAAAAATGGGAGTAATAAGACCTACCCTCCAGACAACATATTTTGCATAGAACCTGACATGTATTAAGCATTAAAAATGGAAACTAATAGACCTTAAAGCCAGAAAAGCAATACAACTACTCAAAGAGCAGTTCTAATAAAGTAATAATTACATATGCAAAATTGTTGACATTAACACTGATTAGAAGGTGATTCCTAATGAGCCACATTTTTCATAAGACATAACCATATAGGATTCTTTTTGCTAAGGCATAAAATAGTGATATATAAATTACAGTCGAGCTGTCCATTCTCTTCTACTAAATTTTAGGTCAGCCTGCACCCTGCTAATTCCCCCCAAAAAGTCAAGTTCATCCTCATAACTAAATTCTCCCTTTCTGGTTGAGTTTGTTTTATAACAACCTTTTCCCAAGTCAGTTGGTATTTATTTAGGGATGATGAGTGTATTTTAATATTAATACATAATTTTTTAAAAAAGTAACATCTCTATCCCTTTAACTTGAATAATCAATGTAAAGACTATCCATAACACAACTTGATTCCTAGAGCAATTTTCTGCAGTTCTACTTCTATGTTATCCGTACCTCATTACCTAGTCAATGTGTACCTAGGGAATGGATGAGGTTTTAAATATTATCCAAGGATTTACCTATTTAGGAATTAAATGTTTTGTAGAAAAATCATTAGAAATATTTCTATCCTAAATAATTATGAAAGTATTTATAGCATAGCTATGGTATTTACTGCATTTGCTAGTTAAAATTGACTTTGTTGAACTCCAGATGTTTATAACACTTTCATGAACCTCATCAGTGATTGAATGATGATGAAATTGCCTTTTATGACAGGTTGATATATTAATATAAAGTATTTCAAATACTGAGAAGCAGGTTCTGTTGTTTCATGATCATCTCATGCTAATTCAGAAAAAAGATGTTTATAAGCTTTTGTTCAAAGTAAAAGAAAACTACAATTACTGAGTAATTTTCTTTCTACACAGTCTCTGAGTCCTGTTAATACAGCTGATGGGGATTGCTGTGCTAATGGAGGAATGAATAAACTGTCCCAGTTAAGCCCACGCAACAGGCTTTACCAGGTGGTCTCCTGTCTCAGATTCTTCTTGTAGGCTTCCCTCTGGACCTTAGGACACTCCATCTTACAATCCTTTTCCCGCCTTGCATTTTGCTTGTGTGTCTCATCTCTACGATTCTTTTAATACCTCAGCTAGGTGACCACCTCTCTATGTCCACTTCACTTTTTTCTTCTTTTGTGGTAAATCTTTGTTGAGAACTATTGATAGAATATTAGCCAAAAAAGTGTTTCCTTATCAAGGGAATGGAGAGCTAAGGCTTCCAATACTCCTAGCCAATAAGGACAAAAATTTTTGTTCTTTGTAATTTTGATGTGCAAAACAAAATAAACAGTTCAGATACTTCATTAAAACAGGATAATATCCAGACCCAGACTCAAAGACCTGTTCCTTTATAATCTAGCATGGAAGAGAGAGGGACAGTATATTAGTTAACTAAGCAATAATTGCCATGTTTTGTAAGTTCTGAGAAAGATACAACTTGGGTGCTCTGAAGTGAAATTTTATAGAGTTCAGAGCAGGCCTTTCTGAGAAGATACTTAAGCAGAAAGGTAAGAATAAACAAGCATAGTAGGGGGTGCAAGGTGGGAAAGCATTTGTCCAGCTAGTGTATGAAAGCATATTTGCAGAAAGCAACTGGCTTGTAAAATGTTTATAAAATGGTGAAAGCACAGTACTGCCAGGTGATAGGCTGTCCCTTGCAAATGTTAGCTGAATTTCTCAAAAAACTTTATTGTGGTAAGAAGACAACATGACATCTGCCCGCTTAATAAAATTTTAAGTGTACAAAACATTATTGACTATGGGTACAGTGTTGTACAGCAGATCTCTAGAGCTTATTCATCTTACTTGAAACTTTACGCCCACTGATTACTAACTCCCCATCCCCTCTCCCCAGCCCCTGGTAAACCACCATTCCACTCTGATTCGACTATTTTAGATACTTAACGTAAGTGAAATTATTTAATATTTGTATTTCGTGACTGTTTTATTTCACTTAGCATAATGTCCTCAAGGTTCATCCATGTTGTTGCATATTGCAGAATTTTCTTTTTTAAAAATTTTTAAAATTTATGTTCTAGGGTACCTGTGCATGAGTTAATGGGTGCAGCACACCAACATTTTCTTCTTTTTTAAGACAATAGTATTCCTATTCCTCTAAGATTAGAGCTCAGTGCATGTCCAGACATAGCAGAAATAGGCCATCTTCCCCCTTTGCCATGAGCTTTTATTTGCTAATATATGCCACAGTACCTTAACTTAGCAGACATTTAAATGTTTGTTGATATTAAAGATAATTGTCTTAAGCCAGAAGACCTGGAAGCTAGCCACTTCTATTCTTTGGCAAGAACAGCTGACTACCGGAGATCACACAGTATTTTTCCAGATAGTGTTGCTACTTGGACAATTCTCGACAAAAGCAAACACGTTAGCTATTTTTCAAGTGGAAAAAAGTTATTTTAACACATCACATATTTGGTGTTACTCTAAACCTTATTGCTCAAGTCTTGTGCATCTAGGTGCAGTATTTTAAGAACAGAAGCATGTCACTTTAGCCAGCAGATGTCCCTATTGTTCAGCAGTTTTTTGTTTTTGTTTTTTGTTTTCTTTCCCAAGTAGTAACTTGAACAGTAAATAGAAATTTTGGGGCCTTCATTGTTAATGATATGCTGTGGTAGACCAAGGACAAGCCTCAACAGTAATAAAACTAAAAGGATAAGGATTATGCTTTGAAATCAAACTATGAGAAAGCTCTCTAGAATTAAAAGACTTGTAGATTAATCCCCTTCCCTTCTATTCACTGTACATTTAATTCCTTTGCACAGAATATGCAGTGAAAGAGGAAGAAACAAGGAACCTCCGTAATGTTTATAACTTTCAGGAGTTTGCACATTTGTGATACACTCGCTCATTTCCTTCAGCAGCTCTTCCTGAGCACCTGCTTTGGGCTGAGCACTATTTTAGGCACAGGAAATATGATGGAGAACAAGAGAGACAAGATCTCTGCTCTCAAGGAACATATATTCTAATGGAGGAGCTTACATTATAGTAGTATAGTGCATCTTTGTGCCAAACTTGTTTGGGTAAAGTACTCACTAAATTACTGGCAACTGCCTATAAAACTTGCTTATAATTAACAACTTAATGAAGGATGAAAACAAAATATGAATCAAATTGATAGCAGCAGAAGGCAGACAAATTCCTCCACGGATGGGACAGGTCCCAGTGAAACCTGACCTTCAAGCCAAAGACAGCCTGAAGCCTGAAAACCTGGCAGCCAGTTCCAAGTGGAATCCAGTACCCAGAGTGAGAACTTTCTCAATGCCTTACAATGAATCAAATAGTGCTTTTTCCAGGCCCACCCATGGTCCAATCAGCACACACTTCCTCCCACCCATGGGCCAGTTAACACACACTTCCTCCATTCTGAGCCCATAAAAACCCTGGACGCATCCACGAGTCAACACTACCTGCCTGCAGATAGGAGCTACCCGCTTAGGTCTCTTCTCCGGTGAGAGCTGTCTGTTACTCAATGAAACTCTTCTCTGGCTTGCTCACCCTCCGATTATCCATGTAACCTCATTCTTCCTGGATATGGGACAAGAACTCATGACCTGCAGAAAAGAGGACATGAAAAGGGCTATAACACTTTCCTGGCTGGCTCACTGAGCAGTGGGCGATGACACGCTCCCATTTGCTGGACTAGGGGAGTGAAGAGCAGCAACTCTTTTGGAGGCCCAGACCTTGGGATTCCCTGAGCCACAGCTGTAACACTATAGCCCTCCTGCCTTCTGCCAGTGTTGGGCAGCTGCCCCACGTGACAGGAAGTAGTGGTGGGGCTGAGCCATCCCAGGAGTGGTGGGCTGGAGTGAGGCAGCTGGACTGAATGAGCTGAAACATGTCCCCACCTTGGTTCGCTGAGCTGCAGGCACTGGGAAAGAGAGCTGTAGCATGACCCCCACCACCCGCCCTTGGGGACTCTGCAGTTGCTGGTGACTCCCAAGTTTTCAGATGCCACCTTGTTCCCTTCGTCCAGACGCTGGTGCCCACAGTGGAAGCCGCTTAGAGTATGCCTGGTCCAGCTGCAGCCACGAATGGAGCAGGTGCCTGTGCTGGTGCCTGGAGCTGCCTGCCCCACTGCAGCATCCAATGTGCCTATCTGTGTACAGTGGCCAGACGCTGCGCTCCCTCACTCACACACCCCTCACTGCTTCACGCCTGGCCCGCCATCCTCAGGCATTGGAATCAAGGCTGGTAGTGCGAGCCGAGGACAGTCTGCCAGGCCAAGTGGGCAGAATGAGCCAGCGGGTGCGAGCGAAACTTAAGCAAGCAGAGATGCTGCCGACCACAGAGGTTTCCGACTGGCGACTTGACTCCCAAAGGATCCTGTGACAAAATCACTTGGTATCATCAGATTAAGCTAAATTACTAGTATTAGAAAGGATGGGTCAATGTGTTTCTTCTTCGAAATTTCTGTTTTCATGTTTCTAGGCAAAGTATTTTATGCACAAGAGAAACACATATGTCCTCTTGAATCCCCTTTGGCTGGTGTTCTCTGAATCCCTTTAATAGACATACAACGTATGTATATAAACACGGGCAATGTAGAGGTCTTTCTGAACCTGAAATTATTAAGAGTTAAGATCTGAACCAACAGAAAACACTCCCAAACATGCTATTTCTCCTCTAAAATTATCTGAAATACCAACCCAGTCTTTTAATACCTAATTTAAGAATTAAATTGTAGTAAGTTGTAGTAAATATAACTATATCAAATTGAATTCCATAGCATAGTACTTTTGTTTTAAGACTGCATCTTAAGTGGGCAGACCTGGCAAAGTCATATAATATGTAATTTGTAATTTAATAAAATTAGGGCTAATAGGATTAGGAAAGGAGAGTTTCTATGGGCTGTTTAAACTTGAGAATAACCTTATTATATATAATCATATTTTGTAATTTCAGCAGTATTATATCTATTTTAGCAAACCTAGGATAAGGAAGATATGTGAATTCAGAAGTCACAGTATCTCTAATGTCTTTTTTTCTGTTTATTTACGTTTCTTAACCAGAAATACATATTTGTGTAGAATTTTGGCCTATGTTAATTCAACCTGGTGTAGCAAGACAAGGCTGTCGCAGTCATCTTCTGAAATAAGGTGAAACTCCTTTCTCTATCTCTGTTGGATAAGCTCTGTTTTGTTGAACAGAAGTCTATTTTCATATGATACTGGAATCTTTTTTTTTTTTTCCTATTCTTTTGCCAAACAGCTGTCTGCCATGGAATCATTCTCTGAGAACACTCTTGATCTTGAGCCTGTAATAAATTTTCACAAGAATCTCCTCTGAGAAGGAATCCATGGTGCTTTACCATTGTAGACCAATTGCTAGAGAAATATGTGATACAACAATGTCTCATACATAATGTTATAAATAACTGTTATTTGAAAAGGTCACAGTAAATATAGTACTGTATAAGAAATCCGTCTCCTGCAATGGGTAAAACTGAAAATAAATCTGAAGCCTTTTACTTTTAGGGCTTTCCTATCTGTCTTTACTGCAACAATATTTGTGATAAAGTAATAAATTGAATGAAGGATTTTAGATTTCTCTTGGGTAAATGGCTTACAAGTGATGGTAGCATGCAACAAGTGACCAGGGTTTTCCTACCATTCTCATATTCACTTGGTGTTACAATGTAATATTCTTAAATCCTTTATTTATTTGAAATTTTAAATAGAAAAATGGTTGATTGTTTTTCTTTTTATTGTTGTTTAAACAAGTAAAAGATGAAACTCAATTCCAATGAAATCTTAGAAGTCATGGATCATACCCTATAGATTTGCAAGGAATGTAACTGTTTTTCACTCTGTAACAAGCTTTCAGAGTGCTTCTCACACCCTGATGGATATTCCTTTTAATTCTCTATAAATAAATGACTTTTACAGAGACTTTTAAGCATAAACTCCCTCAATAGCCTGCCTCCATCCCCATGTATTCATGTGTGCTCATTCTAAATTCCTTCCCTCCGATCCTAGAGATGTTCCTTCTCTTATTCAAGGTTAATTCCTCCTTTTGTGCTTTTGATCTTATCTCCCCCACAGAACTATGCTTACTTCCTTTTATGTTTTCAACCGCTATAGTCTGATTTCTGCTTATAACATGCCATGAAGATCATTAGTGACCTCCACACTGCTAAATCCAATGAACAATTTTCTGTGATCCTTTTACTTAATATGTCAGCAACATTTGCTCAGGGAATAACCACCTCTTCCTTCTTTGAAAATGCATTTTCTAGACTTTCTGATACGATACATTGGAATTCCTCCTACTTCTTTAAACACTTTTTTGCTGGCCTGATTTTTAAATTTTAGAGTTCCTCACGGTGACCCCTAAGCCTACGTCTCTTTCTTATTCTATCCTCTTTCCCTAAGTAATGCCCTCCACTCCAATGGTTTCAATTGCCCTCTATACACTGATGACTCCTAAATTTATAACTCTGCTAATTTACTGCTCAAATGCCCTGTTCCCTATGGAACATCCCTATAAGGCTTGCAATGTAGCAGGTCATATTTTTTCAAAGACGGCTACAGCAGTATCTCCCATTCAACAACCTTTTTATATAATGTGACTTTGACACTCGTCCCACTAAGAGGTGGTGGTGTATGACTCCTTCCTCTTGAAACTGGACAGCTTTTATGGCAATTTTAACCAAGTGAATATGCAGGAAGTTGCACTATGTGACTTTTGAAAATGAACATAAAAGACCTATCAGCCATCATGTAAATAGTCCAGCTGCTATACTAGAAGGAAGGCCAAACTAGCCCATGCAGAAAAGTCACACAGAGAGGCCTGAGACTATATGAAAAGAGACAAATGACTGGAGAGCCCTTAGCTGCTCCAGCCTCTCCTCCATGTTAGTTACCTGTCACCCCATAGTAATATCAAATTGCCCCAAAATGTAGTGGCTTACCACAGAGTTTATTAACCTCAATTTTTGTGAATCAGGAATTCAAGAGTGGTGTGACTGATTTACTTACGGACTTCTGTGAGATTACAATCAAGATGTCAGCTAGGCTGCAGTCATCTGAAGGCTTGACCAGGACGAGAAGATCCAGTTCCCAGATGGCTCATTCACATGGCTGTTGATGAGAGGCATCATCCCTGACAACTGGCTGAAGGCCTTAATTCCTCATCACATGGGCCTTTCTATAGGGCTACTTGAGTGTCCTCACAACATGGCAGCCGGCTTTCCTGAGAGAGCAAGTGATCTAAGAGTGACAGAAAGGAGGAAGCTGCAATGCCTTTTGTGGTTTTCGAAGTTCATGTTGTCACTTCGGCTTTATTCTATTCATTAGAAGTGAGTCACTGGCCGGGTGCAGTGGCTCATGCCTGTAGTCCCAGCAGTTTGGGAGGCCGAGGCCGTGTGATCACTTGAGGTCAGGAGTTCGAGACCAGCCTGGTCAACGTGGTGAAACCCAATCTCTACTAAAAATACAAAAATTAGCTGGGTGTGGTGGCAGGCATCTATAATCCCAGCTACTCGGGAGACTGAGGCAGGAGAATTGCCTGGACCTGAGAGGCAGAGGTTGCAGTGAGCCAAGATTGTTCCACTGCACTCCAGCCTGGGAGACAGAGTGAGACTCTGTCTCAAAGAAAAAAAAAAAAAAGAAGTGAGTCACTAAGGCCAGCTGACACCCAAGGGAACAGAGATGAGACTCCACCTTTCAAAGGGATTTGTGGACACCCTCTATCCACTGTTACAGATCCAGCCATCATCTCACAACAAAAGCATGAGACACCCAGAAGTTTATCCCAGCCTTTCCCAAAATCCTGGTCCACAGAAACTGTGAACAATAATAAAATGATTATTGTTGTCTTAAGCCATTATTTTTCAAGGTAGTTTTTTTCCTAGCACTAGCTAACCAGAACATAGACTCTTCTGGACTGAACTCTGAAAAATCAGAAAGTAATTCTTTGTTCTCTGAGATTTCCCCCAAATATGGGGTTTCTATTATTTTCTCTCCTGCCACCCTAGGATTTTTGGCTCCAAGAAGGGAGTATCATATGGGGGGCTTTTCTTAGATATCTCTTGGTACTTGTAAGTTCGTCAAAAGTTTCACTTTGTTTTGGTTGGAAAAACTGCCCTTATGTCATCAGCAGTCTCCGTGTGCTCTGGTTCATGATATAAATTCTGATCTAGGTAATCAATGCCCTTCTTTTAGTTTTCAAATGAAAGGTTTTAGAGTCTCAAAGTCCATTTTTTTCTCCATAATTCTTGGCTCTTAAAGATCAAAAGCTCTGGATTTCAATAGTATTGGCTCATATAAATTTATAAAAATCCATTAAACATTTATTTGTTCTAGTTCATATATATGTTCTCTCTCAATATAGAAAGTATCAAAGCTGCCTTTATGGGGGGAAGCATAATAGGCACAAGAACATGCAGGAAGGAGTAGCAACCAATTAATAGCTCAAAGATACTATTATGCTAAAGAAATATTTGACACATAGCATTTATATTAAGTGGTATTTGGTTTTACATAGTTATATGTTTGCACAAAACATGTATATATGTCATAATTCATTATCTTATTTTTCTTTACAAAAGATTTTGAGATTTGGGAGAAACGGAATGGATAACCAGGACTAGAGTTCCAGTTTACAACACTGCAACATAGGAAATGCAGATTGGCAGAAATACTTGGAAATTTCCAGTATTCTTCGAGACAAGCAGCACAGCTGAGAGTATTCTAAAAACTATAGAGATGCCCCTGAGTCCCAAAGAGCTGGAAATGGAGCATCTACCTGAGTTCTTTCCAAGTGATAGAGACAAGATCAGAAATGGTTATATGGCACAATTCAGAGATGTTGAGCCTGTTCACAAGAGATTAAATGATTAAAAAGATGAGGATTTTGCAAATGTTACATGTTAGAAGCTGAATTTGTTGCTTATTACTTTCAACATATTTTAATATATAATGGGCACAAGCACTTGCAAGCCATGGTGCGTGCAGAAAAGGAATGTGTTTGTCAGTGTAATGGATATTCCCATATTTATAATATTGCAGTAAAGTAAAATAGTTATTAAAATTACCTGAATTCTATATGTCAGTAATTAGTAACATAGATGTTACCTGAGTATCTGGGCAGAAATCTGAAGTTCCCACAAGTAGTTCAAATAGGACACAATGATGTTCTGTATGGAACATTAGTTGACCAGATATTTTCAAGTTCTATTCTTCCACAGCTTATATAGGAAGGAGTGGACTAATCGATCAACAAGCAATTTCTTCTAACCTGTGTTATATGTGGTTAACATCTGAAAGTTCACTTTCAATGAATAATGAAATGTCAAAGCTTACTTAAGTTTTCTGGATGACTGTTAACATTTATTTCTTTCTAACTAAAATTTCTCCATGAGAGCTTCTACTGGTAATGAGGCCTCTTCAGCAATGAATTATTTTGTAATCAGGCATGCCTCAATCTGTCAGAAGTGCACAGTTGTCCATCTGTTGTATAGTTTGCACTGATGTTATAAACTATAGTCCATTTGGCCTCTTTTGGGAAGACTAGGAATTCATCCTGTTTCCTTTACTGATGTCTTAGTGTCAGTACACAAAATGTGGTTGAGAAGAAATTTAGGTGGCATTCTTAAATCTGTGATAGTTACATTTAGCCTACATTTCAGTTAGGAAAGTGATTCATACTTCATGTCTATTTCCAGTAGCTAAAACTAACACTATGTTAAGTCTAACTAAAGCTCTCTCAAATTGCCAACTTTATGGTTGCTATATGTAGCATGATTAGGAACTCTACACTGATTATTTTTGAAGAAACCATGTTTTTTTTCATTTATGCTTAATTCTGCTTTTAGCACCCTTGTTTGTTTAAATGTTAAAGATTTTAAAAGAAACTGGTGGTACTCAGACATCAGCGAGGCCTTCTATCTCCTATTTCATGAAATCAGTGTAAGGTTTTCTTAATGTCCAATTCAAAGTCCAGTTACACTCAAAGTTTTCCATAGAATTCTGTATGTTATCAGGGTTTCATACTATCATGGCTCTCTCTTCCTCTAATTTTTGCATTCAGGAATATAGTACTTTATTTTACCTTAAAAAATTGAGTTTCTTTACCAGTTTCCATCAGGGTTCTCATTCCAAGATTTTAGAAAAGAAATTCATAATAGAGTTGAAAGTTTCTGAGAGGAATCGTAGCCTTCCATCATTCCTGTGGCTTCTTTTTTGTCTTTCCTACTCTCCTGCCTCTCAGGAACAAAGCCAATTTGTCTTCTTATCCTTTATATAGTATTTTAGGAGGCTGATACACTTGAACTTACTTGTGCTAGTGACTATATTGAACCTTATTTTCATTCCTGCTTCCCTCTATAGTAATAGTAGAATATTTGAGTGCCAAGATAACAATATATTTCCCAGTCTTCTGTGCAACCAGGTAGAATTACGTGACCATGGCCAATGTGATGCAAGCAGAACTGAAGTACAATGTCTCTCTTTTTCCCTAAAGGAATGAGTACGCCCTCCTTTTCACGTTGACCCTTTCCTTCTGCCTGGCATGTGGTGGTAATGAGTCATCTGGAACTGTGTAGATAAGTACAACAGGAATAGTGGAGCAACAAGATGGATTGACCCTGTCAAATCCTCATGCCTATCTTTGGTCGACTATGCCCTGTTACACAAGAGAGAAGTAAACTTCTATTCTGCTTAATCAATGTATAGTTTGAGTCTCTGTTTC
The DNA here is from genome assembly GCF_000951045.1 of Mandrillus leucophaeus. Taxonomy (NCBI): domain Eukaryota; kingdom Metazoa; phylum Chordata; class Mammalia; order Primates; family Cercopithecidae; genus Mandrillus; species Mandrillus leucophaeus. Next base: position 4,599,088 of record NW_012105365.1, read on the forward strand.
TGCAGCTGAGTCTACATCCTAATCAATACCATTTTCTTCATCCTCTCACCCTTGCCACCAAGGCATTTCTTAAGAATACAATGCTCTTCCTAAGAGGAAATCTGGTGAACCAAGTTTTCTCCTCTTCCTTATATTTATATGTCAGACTTTCTGTCAAAGGGGAAGATGAGTGATATTTCTTTTAGTAGAGATTTGAGAATAAAGGCACTTCAGGCAGAGGGAAGTTGCATAACTAAATATTCAGGAAAGTACAAAGCATTTCTAGGGAATAAAAACATCATGCAGTTTGGGTGGGACATAGGAGAATTCTGGAAAACAACATTGGAAATGTGGCTTGGGTGGGATAAAGTAATGGAGACATATATTAGTTAACCTTTGCTGCTTTACTGTGTAACAAAACCCCTCAACTTTTAGTATATTAAAACAATTATTAGTTCATTACCAAATGGTGGGCAATTGGGGCTGTCAGCAGTTGTAGGATGCACGTCGACTGGAATTTGTCTGATGTTTTCCTTATGATTAGACTTAGATTATGGGTTTTTGGGAGGAAGACCACAGAGCTAAATTGCCTTTTTCATTGCATCATATTAAAGGTACACACTATCCACATGACTTCCCACAGTTAACGTGAATCTTGATCACCTGCTGAGGTAATTTAGTTCTCTACTGTAAAGTTACATATTTACACTCATTTTGTGTCCTTTTTGGAAGGAAGTCTCTATTCTTAGCCCACACTTAAGGATTAGGGAGTTATTTTACACCCTCCATCTTTAGGGTAGAGCTTCTACATAAATTATTAGGAATTATTCTACATGGGAGATTTAGTTATTCTTTCCCATTTATTAATGTATTCAATCATTTATATCAGTGTAAGTTCATAGATGTTTATCATATACATTGTGTTATAATCTAATACAACTTTATTTTGTTCTTTTGCTCAATTTTTTCCAGCTTTGTAATATATTAACATGGTTGCAAAAAAAAAAAAATCCTGCACTATTCTACTTTCAACATTGTTTTGTCTTTTTCTTCCCAGGATCTCACTGACATGTATCCTTTCTCTTGAATTTACTGACTTATCTCATTTTATTTCCACCAACTAATCCTTTTCTCTACTCTGAATTCCCTTTCTGATTAATACTGATCATGCAATAGTTTACACATAAGATATTCAGGTACTGTGGCTCTAGATTTAATAACATAAATAAATCTCATGGAGGAAGAGCAAAGAGGGAACAGTTTTGCAGAAATAATTTTGTTATTGTCCTTCCTTTGCCTCCACCTCTCCCAGTTCGACTCGTTATGAAAGATATCTGCAAGCCTGACAATAATGTTCAATATTTAATAATTCAGGAGTGACCATTCACTCATCAAACATTTATGAGTTTCTATATGTGCTAATCATTTTTCAAAGAATGAAGGGTAGATATAGCGATGAATAATAAAATGTATGGTTTCTGTCCTTGAAGGTCTCAGTTTAATAAAAACATTAGACAAGGGAAAAATAATTTGGTTTCAAACTTGGGAACTTTTTATCTGTAATTAAATGTTCTACTTGAACATAAAGTCCCTTGGGGAGCAGAGCATGAGGATGGAATAGAGTTGAAGAGAAGGGGCAGTGAGATGAAACTCAGAATTTGAGATTTTAGCAATGGAGAAAGTATAATCTAGAAGGAAGGTTTTATGACATGACTGTGTTGGTTAATAGAAGCTGAGTATAGTTTTGGTGGTTAAGATACGAGTCCATAATATTAAATGAATTAGGAAAGATGTTGAAGTCAAAAGATAATAGTGTCCAAAGTGAGAGAGAAGAATCTAAACCTGAGGGTAAAATAATCATTGAAGGTAGGACAGTGTTGGAATTTAGTAGGTCACAAATGTAATGAAGTGTTCCCTGACCACATCTCTTGAGTCCTATGATTTTTCTCCTGGAAACTTCAAATAGGCATTCTGATTAGTGTGAGATGGTATCTCATTTGAGTTGCATTTATTTGATGATTAATGATGTTGAGCATTGTTTCATATTCGTTGGCTGCTTATATGCTTTCTTTTGAAAAGTGCCTGTTCATGTCTTTTGACCAGTTCTTAATGGGATTATTTGGTTTTTGTTTGTTGAATTGTTTAAGGGCCTTATATATTCTGGATAATTGATATTTGCTGGATGCATAGTTTGCAGATTTTTTTCCTATTCTGTAGCTTATCTTTTTACTTTGTTGATAACTTCTTTTGCTGTGTAAAACTCTTTAGTTAGGTTTAACTAGTTAATTTTTGTTTTTGTTGCAGTTGTTTTTGAGGACTTAGTAATAAATTCTTTCCCAAGGCCAATGTCCAGAATGATATTTCCTAGGTTTTCTTTTAGTATTCTTATAGTTTGAGGTCTTACATTTAAATCTTTAATCCATCTTGAGTTAATTTTAGTGTATGATGAAAGGTAGAGTTCTAGTTTTATTCTTCTGCATGTGGCTTGCCAGCTATCCCAGAATGGCTGTTATTAAAACGTTTAAAAAAAAAAAATGCTGACAAGGCTGAGGAAAAAACAGAACACTTATACACTGTTGGTGGTAATGTAAATTAGTTCGGCCACTGTGGAAAGCAGTTTGGTTTGGTGATTTCTCCAAGAATTTAAAACAGAACTAACATTTAACCCAGCAATCCAATTACTGGATATATATCCAAAAGAAAATAAATTATTCTACGAAAAAGACACATCCACTCATATGTATATTGCAGCATTATTCATAATAGTAAAGACATGGAATCAATGTCGGCACCCATTATTGGTGGATCGGATAAAGAGAATATGGAAAATATAAACCATGAAATAGTATGCAGCCATAAAAAGAAGAATGAAATCATGCGCTTTGCAGCAACATGGATGTAGCTGGAGGCCATTATCCTAAGTGAATTACGTAGCAACAGAAAATCAAATGCTGCCCGTTCTCACTTATAAGTGAGAGCTAAATATTGGGTACTCATGGACATAAAGATGGCAACAATAGACACTGGGGACTACTTGGGGTGGGGACAAGGTTGAAAAAATAAAATAAAATGAATTAGCAAAAAAAGGAACTTCATAGGTAGAAATTGAAAAATAGTGTAACTTCAGGCAGCTTCAAGGGCAGTCTATATCACCTGGAGAGAACTAGAGAAGGACAAATGGAAGAATATGGAAGACAGTGCAATAACTGTACAGGCAGGGTAAATGGTAGGCATGTATGAAATAACTGTTGAAATACTTTACAAAGGGAAAATGAAATCCAGCAATCAAGGTATCAGTGGTATACCACACTAATATAATTTGGGCATATTCAGAGTTATCATGACATTGTATCATAATCATAGACCTTTATTTAGCCTAGGTCATATAGATCTAGTTAGTATATAGACCATGCGGCCGAGAGAGCCAAGCCATACACGTATAAGGAGCAAGTGGCCTAAGGCATGGATGACAAAAAGAGGAAATGGCATGAGGCCAACTAAAGGGCATTGGGAAGCAGGGAAAAGTTTATTCCTCTTTTTATGTGAATTGGAGAAAATAATAATTATAGCAAGTTTCAAGGCTAAAGATATAATCGGGGGAAGATAGATTTTGATAATGTTATTTTAACTGAAAGAACACTTTTAGAAAAGTGTTTCGGAGTGAAAGGAGTTTCACAATTGGTTAGAGAGGCAATAGAATGCAGCAGGAACTAGTGAGTGTTAGGCCAAGGTAGAGGACTATGGAAGAGGGAGGGAGAGAGATGGTATTGAGCTCCATGGAGCAAAATGTACTTATAAGAAGTTACACTATCTCAGTGTAAGCCACAGACTAGGGATTTGATAGTTAAGTAAAGGAATAAAAATAACTTGTAACAAATGGTAAATTTGTAACTAATAATTGCTCAAATAATTGAGAACAGAATGAATGAAGAGCATATGCTGCTTATTTGAGCTGTCAGCACTTAGATGAACTGTTGACAAAAATGGAATGATATTAAATTAGATTGAAGATCTTGCAGAATGCATTCAGAGAATACAGTGGAAACACTGGCACTTTAATCAAGTGGAAAAGTCATAATGTGAATTACTTTTTACAATGTGTGAAAAAAGTATAGAATGATATATGGGCCATATTGTGATACTTTCTTAGGTTGGGATGAAGGAAATGTAATGGTTCTCTCTTTCTCCCATAATATTGTTTACTTTCTGCAAATATTTTGGTACCCATCTCTGATGTGGGGTTTTCATTTGGGGAGAATGATAGAAAATGGAAAGGGGGAAGAATGCTGGCAAGCGCACAGAGTTAAATTGGAGAAAAAGAGTATCTTCCCTAACTTCCCATTTCTCATTCCCCTAGCATATTCCCCCACCCCCACCACCAGAGAACTGAATTTGGATGTCCTAAACCCAAAGAGATCAAAGATCTCTGTATGTGCCTGCTTTGAACAACACAATGAAAATAGAATCAGAAACTAGATTTAAACTCAATTTTGAAGACAGAAACATTTGAAATCTTTGAAATGAAAAACTGGACAATTTAAAATGACCCAAAATAATGTGATAGAATTGTCCCCTGTAGGGAAAAATCTTTATAAATCTGATCCAGAAGTTTGCATCTGTTATTTAATGTTACTTTTTGTCATTTACTAGTTACCTGCCCTTGGACTAGTTAATTCACACTTGAAAGTCAGTTTACTTATACACAGAGTTCTGAAGACTTGAATTTGGTCCCCCCACCACCTAGTTTTGATTTATTTTTTATTCAAATAGTGGCAATATCAAATTTATAGAAAAGTTGCAAAGACAGTATAATGAACATTTTTCTAAGCCCATTTGAGAATAAGTTGCTGATATGATGCACCATCATCCATGAATAAAGTGTTATTTCCTACAGTGACATTTTCATACATACCTGTAATCAACACATTACTACCATCTGATCTTCAGATATCATTCAAATTTCACCAGATGTCCCAATGTATCTTTTACAGAAAGAGAATCCAGTTCAGAATCATGTGTTATAGTTAGTTGTCATGTTTCCCTAGTTTCCTTCAATATGGAAGAGCCTCTCCTTTACTTTTGTGAACTTGACACTTATGAAAATTACATACCAGTTATTTTGTAAAATATCCCCCCATTTGAATTTGTCTAATGTTTCTTCATGACAAAATTTTGTCCTCTGGCTTTGTCAGACATAACATAGAAAAAAATGCCTTATTTAATGCATTGTATCCTATCAGGTGGCACAAGATTTTGATTTATGCTGTCTGTTAAAAAATTTATTATTGCTACTGTAATAAATTAACACAAATTTAGTGGACTAAATAACACAAACTTATTATTTTCCACTTCTGGTTATCAGAAACCTGAAACGAGTTCACAGGGTTAAAGTGAAGGTGTCAGTATAGGCGTATCCCTTCTAGAGGCTCCAGGGCAGAATCTGTTTCCTTCCTTTTTTTTTTTTTGCTTCTAAAAGCTTCCTGCATTTCTCTACTCATAGCCCCCTTCCATTCTCAAAACCAACAATCACATCACTTCAAACTCTGTGTCCATTACATCTCCTTGCCTGACTCCTTCTGCCTTCCTTATCTACTTTTAAGGATCCTTATGATTACATTGACCCAACCCTGGTAATCTAGGATGGTCTCTTCATCTCAAAATCCTTAATTTATCACATCTGCAAAGTTCCTTTTGTCATCTAAAGTAACATCTTTACAAGTTCTGGGAATTAGGATGTGACATCTTCAGAGACGCGCATTATTCTGCCTACCACACCGATTTTTAGGGATCTTCACAATACTGCTGCAACAAACATGGAAGTGCAGATATCTCTGCCAGTTTCCTTCACTTTGTTTTCTCACTACAATTAATAACTTTTGTCGGTGAAATTTTTGGTACTATGCAAATATCCCATTCTCTATAGAATTATTTATTTAGTTAGTTATTTTGTTATGGGGTTTAGTGGATTATGAAATAAAGTTCTATAAATTGTTATTTATAAAATAAAGAAGTAAACAAACAAACCTGTTCCAGGCTTGTTTTGTGCTTTCTCTGCCCCACACCTTAAGTCAGTCATTATTGCAAGAAGGCCTGGTTTTCTTTTAGTGGAGAATGGTATTTACCAATAAAGAAGTGGACACTAGGTGTGGCCATTACTGTTGGAATGTGGCTATTCTGAGGTCCTCTCAGTGGACAGAACTTTAGGTATATCTTCATAAAGAGACTTGGTTACGAATAGTTATGTAGCTTTATCCATAGAAGCTCAAAGCTGAAAGCACAAATATCTTCAACAGGAGAATGCGTAAAAATTGTGGTATATTCATACAATGAAATACTGCTTAGAAAATTAAAATTTTTTAATTTTTAATTTTGGTAGGCACATAGTAGGTGTATATATGTATGAGGTACATGAGATAGTTTTGTACAGACATGCAATGTGTAATAATCGCATCATGGAAAATTGGGTATCTATCCCCTCAAGCATTTATCCTTTGTGTTACAAACAATCCAATTACATACTCTTAGTCACTTTAAAATGTACAATTAAGTTATTAGTGACTGTAGTCCCCCTGTTGTGCTATCAAATAGGTCTTATTCATTATTTCTAACTATATTTTTCTACTCATTAATCACTCCCATTTCCCTCTTCCTTCTCACTACCTTTCCTAGCCTCTGGTAACCATCCTTCTACTCTCTTATGTCCATGAGTTCAATTGTTTTGATTTTTAGGTCCCACAAATAAGTGAGAACATGTGGTGTTTGTCTTTCTGTGTCTGGCTTATTTTAGTTAACATAATGACCTCCAGTTCCATCTGTGTTGTTGCAAATGACAGAATCTCATTCTTTTTTATGGCGGAATAGTACTCCATTCTGTGTAAGTACCACATTTTCTTTATCTAGTCATCTGTTGATGGACATGTATGTTACTTCCAAATCTTGGCTACTGTGAATACTGCTGCAACAAACATGAAAGTGCAGATATCTCTTGCATATACTGATTTCCTTTCTTTTGGGTATATACCTAGCAGTGGGATTGCTGGATCATATGGCAACTCTATTTTTAGTTATTTGAGGAACCTCCAAACTGTTCTCTATAGTGGTTATACTAATTTACATTCCCATCAACAGTGTACCAGAGTTTCCTTTTCTCCATATTCTCACCAGCATTTATTTTTGACTATCTTTTGGATATAAGTCACTTTAACAGAGATAATATGATATCTCATTGTAGTTTTTATTTGCATTTGCACTGATGATGTGGCACACCTTTTCATATGCCTGTTTGCCATTTGTATGTCTTCTTTTGAGAAATGTCTATTCAAATCTTTTGTCCATTTTTTGATCAGATTATTAGATATTTTCCTATAGAGCTGTTTGAGCTCCTTATATATTCTGATTATTAATCCCTTGTGAGATGGATAGTTTGCAAATATTTTCTTTCATTCTGTGGGCTGTCTCTTCACTTCTGGATTGTTTCCTTTGCAATATGCAGAAGTTTTTTAACTTGATGTGATCCCATTTGTCCATTTCTGCTTTAGTTGCCAGGAAGTTCTTATTTTAAAGATGAAAGAAAGAACAAATGACATAAGCTAACACATGGATAAGTTTCAACATCATTATGTTAAATAAAAGAATCCAGATGCAGACAAGAACACCCTGTATGAATCCATTTATGTGAAGCTCAAGAACGGGCAAAACTGAACTATAGTAATAGGTAGAACAGTAGCTGTCAATAATGACTGGAATTGAGTGGAAAGAGACAGTAATTTGCTGCCATTGTGAAAATATTTAATCTCTTAATTGGAGTGCTGGTTACACAGTATACCCATTGAATTGTACAAGTAAGATTTGTACAGTTCAGTATATATGAATTTTAACTCAACTTTAAAAAAATGATAAGTGATTGTCTGACAGTTTGGAGGATAAGTTTTTGTGCCTTGTATTGCTTTTCTTCCTGGCAATTGTCATGTAACTTTGAGGATGTGTATTAGGGCTCTCCAGAGAAAGAGAATCAATAGGAGATAATTATTTATTTGTTTATTATTTGTAATGAGGAATTGACTCATGCTATTATGGAAGCTGAGAAGTCCCACAATCCGCTGTTCGCAAGCTAGAGATCCAGGAAAGCCAGTGGTATAACACAGTCTGAGACCAAAGGCCTGAGAACCAGGAGAGCAGATGGCGTAAATCCCAGTTCTATTCAGACCCACAATAGACTAGATGATGCCTGCTCACACTGGGGAGGACAATCTACTTTACTAAGTCCACTGGTTCAAATGCTAATCTCACCCCAAAACAACCTCACGGAGGCACCCAGAAATAATGTTCAATCTGGGCACCCCATGGCCTAGTTGACACATCATAAAATTAACCATCACAAGATGGCAGCCATAAGATAAGAGTGGTGAAAGAAAGACAAAGTTTAAGTTCCTCATAGCATTGTAGTATCACATAGCATCCCTGAACTGCATACCTCCAGAATGCATGTGCTCACAATATGGCCACAATCTGGAGGGAGATGACTAGGGAAGAGTGCCTAGCTATTTATTTAGCTCCCCTCATGATGGCATTAAACTTAGTGAATTCCTTAGTGTGTACCTGTGTGTGTGTGCATGAGAAAGAGAGAGACACAAAGAGAAAGAGATTGAGCTCCTGATGGGATCAAACCATTGTAGCCGAAACTCAGTTACTAGTCCAAAGCATTTCCTTACTGATACATTTCTTCTGATCTCCTTTTCTTTCATCTTGTCTGGTTATGAACACAGTGTATTTGTAAACCTATACGTACTATCAACTCTATGAGGAAGAATTAAGTAGTTATCTCACATGATAGTAAGTTCCTATTCCTAGACTGTATTCCATGGAATATTAATGTTATCAAAAAGATATCCCATATTCACATAAACCACATTCGCCTTTTATGTATGAACAATAGTAAATGATTGGGAATTGTAAATTCCCTCTAGGGGAATACATTGTATTCATTGCCCAAACATCTCTTGGCCACAGAAGCTGTTTTCAATGGTATATCAGGCTGGATCGGAATATATGTTTGGAAACATCACTCTAGATTAAGGCTGAACCTTGGAATGAAATCCTAATTGTAAACACCCCTTCCTTTTGGGATTTGCTATCTTCCTCACCCAACCTCTCCTCACTATAGCAGGGTATGTAGCCTGCTTCATTTTGCTGTCATAGACCAATCATACTCAGGGAATTTCTTTCCCACCTTGGCAGAACTATAGTAAAGCTCCCTAAGACAAAGTGAATGTTTAAAGTCCTCTTAGTGCAATGACTTCACATCTTCTGACCTGCCTGTTTTGCCCTTCTTCTTCATTTCATTTATTCCTGACTATCTAGGCCTCTGACCTAATATTTCGGTCTAGGGCCTCTGTAAATACTATGCATGTGCAGGCAAAACTCCAGCAGGCATTATTCATATACATGGTGATCTGAAAAGTGTCCTGTGGAACTGTCCAGTGGGGCAGCGGTAATCCTTCTCCAACTCTTTTCCTTCCTGCCTGCACCAGTTTTCTGATTGACTCTCTGTTCTGGGTTTCACTATTTGTGGATCATGACTTCTGTTTTCTAGTTTCTGACTCTTCTTGGTTTCCTTGTCTTTACTTTCACCTTGTATATGCTTTTGAGCTTCTGACCTATTGGTCTCGGGACTGACAATGACTAAAGTAAACTGGTATCCCACATCTAAGTACTAACGAACACTTCCCAATTATTTCTCTTTCCTTTTTAAATGTAGTTTTGCTTAAAACAGAATTCTACCCAAACGACACTTTGAAGACATGTAAAGGAGGCTAAAGAAAGAGGATTTTTAAAAATTCAAGATTATGATATGTTATGAATATTTGGGGGTAAAGATGAGCTCTCTCCTTCCTCAGAAAGACTTTAGATTGCCTGTTGAGAATTAATGTTTTAAAAGCATCACAGCATTCATTGAATAGGAAAATCTTCTCTAAATAGGAAGAATGGCTTCCCAGCAGGTAACATTGAACTGTAACCTGATTGAATGTATTTAGTAGCTAAAGAAAGAACGTGTCAGCCAGATGGTGTGGGAGCTTGGTTAGTACTGAAATTTCAGAAAGAGAAAGATCACAGGGGCAAAAGTTGAATGTATCTTGAGACAAGACCTTGGTGCAGAGACAGCAGAAAAATGACAGTACTCACACCAAGGTTACAGTTACCAAGAAACCTTTTAATTATAATTTAGCTTTTCATGTAGTGCTCCTATAGGTAAAGAAGGTGTAGGTCGTGGGATTGAGTAGCAGTAAATGCTTTCCTTTGCAAATTAGCATATATGAGTTTGCGTTTATATGTCAGTCTTTGTGAGCTGGTCTAATGAGATACTGCCTGATGACCTGACAGACCAGGTTTATGAGCTTTCCAGGCTGAGAGCTGAGCCTGTGAGGAATTCACTAAGGTTAATGCCATCCTGAGGGGAGCTAAATGGGTAGCTAGGCAATCTTCCCTAGTCATCTCCCTCCAGATTGTGGTCATGTTGTGAGCACATTTTCTTCAGATTTCTCATCCATGTAACTCTCTATTAAGTGTATCAGTATTAGTGGCACACTGGTATTCATACACATTCACAATCTCCTCCCTGCCTTCATTTTGGGTTGAAAGTATAAGCAGGAAACATAGGGATATTATGAACACACATGAGAAATTAGATAAAAGAAAGGATTTCCTGACAGGTATCCTTTAAAAGTTTTGTTTCTTTTTTATTTTTATCTTAATGTAATTAAATTGACTGATTAATCAGTTAATTGAGTTTGTTTTAGCAAAAGAATTCAGCACCTGTTTGCCAGAAATAGCTCCTTTGTTTTCTTTTTCTGGAAAAAGAGCTAGGTCTGATGGCAGCCTCTGTCCCTTCTATTCTGCAGATCCTAAAGTTTATTTGTTCCTTTTGATATTAAAAGTACTTTTCTGAGCAAGGATCTCTGTCAGTTACTATTTAAGTTTGGGGCTTGGGTTTTCTCTCACAAAGTTAGATGAGAAAGTAGGAAATTAATGTGTTTATTTACTTAATTTAAGCAACCTCCCTGAGTTTTGCTAAATTCCAGATTCCGTATTGATAAGGTAAACCTAGGTGGTTTCTTTTTATTCAGCCTTTCTCTCTAGAAACATCTGAATCAAAATACAGCTGTTCTAGTCACTGTGACTGTTTTGTTTTATGTAGACCCCCACCTAGTTTCTTCAATGTCATAATCGATACTGTTTTTAGATTGCCAAAATATTGAGCTTGGTTTTGCTGACATGCTATTCAGTGACATTTTATGACCATAATTAAATTGTTTAGGCTTCAGTTTCTAATTGCCTAAGCACCAAAGAGTATTTGATGGTAGATACTCTATTTGAATAGAATATTTGATAACTTGCTGATGATTATAGTATTATTTGCATTTTTGAAATAATCACATTCCAAGTCACATGGGAGAACACACTTAGGTTTGCTGTCAGAAATGACGTGGATGAAACTCTTAAAAATGAACACGAAATAAGTCAATGTGAGATGGCTGCAAGAACAGATCTAATTTTGTTCATGTTGAAAAAGTTAAGCTTTCCATGCTCAGTAGCAATCATTCTGTGGTAACAAATTGTCAGAAATAATTTTTGTTTGACCAGGATCAGAAAAACTCACCAGGGCAAAAGCTAGACTAGGATTTGTCCACTGCATGTTTCTTTTTTTTGGCCTTCCAATGTATGCCCCCAGAGCCATGTAATTTTCACTGAAGAGCTGTTTTAGCTCAGACTCCAAGCTGACCCTGTTCTGATTCAGAGAAAATTTAAGGAGACTGGGCCAGTCATTCAAGTACTAATGTTGCATAGTGTTTTCTTAAACCCTAGTAATTTATAAATAAATCTCTTTCGAAGAAACCAGTTTTCACGAATTCCCAGTGATGACAACTGTTACTGTATAAATATAACCATAAAACTAGGTTGAAGTTCCTTATGTACGTAGATGATGCACATTCACAAACCCAAAGTAAATTTACAAATTAAATACAAAAAAACTAACAAAACCAAATAAGTTCACATCAACAAAACTTAGTGAGAAAGATGCTGCTCTTTTACTGAAAGTAAATTGTTATTTGCGACATAAATATGGTACTGACCGATCGAGTATAGGTTTTTTGAATTTAGTATGCTTGTCACTTGATGACTCAATTCTTTCATACTTTTCTCTATTAGAATAATTTTGCAACCTCAGATAACGTTTCTGCTGCTCTTCATGAGCTACCTGGTGGTTGCCCTCTCATTCCTGAGGGGTCAGAGCTCCTGGTAATCATATTCCTCCCAGACTAGGGTTACCACACTTCTCCCTTCATACTCATAATTGGAGAAGAGAGAAACCAAGAGGCACCCATGTGGATCCCCTGAGTTTCACATTTATTTCTCCCTCCTGTGAATGTGTCACAGAACTCTACATCTCCTGCAGATTATGGTCATTTACTTGTGACGCCAAAGTAACTCTTCTTCAAGCCTGCTGCTCCCTAGACACAAAGAGCTGCAAGAGCCTCAGTGGTGTTTATGGCTTTCAGTTCAAGAGGATCCTTGCTGTGTCCCCTGGCAAGAGTGTGCTACCTACAGGGTGGAGGGGATGGAAAGCCTCAAAGTCCCCCAGTAGGTCATGGGGAATAATGGAAATTGAGGCCATTTATTTTTCCACACTTGGTTTCTGAACCCTTGTATTCTTTTTCTATTTGGGACACAGAACTATGTAAAGATCTCTGACTCAAAGCATATATTGTGTCCTAGAAAAATGGTGCCTCATTCTAACACAACATTGCCTACATGCTGGTGCTTCAGCTGTGCCTTGAGAAGGCCATTTCATTATGTTATCTGGTGGACAGCTTCTGGGGGGCAAGTGATGTGATATGGCCAGTATATCCTATGCTTATTGTCCCATCCCTGTAGTTCCTTTGCTATAAAGTGGGTTTCCTGGTCAGCTGTGTTGTGTGAGATTATATGCTTATAGATCAGGCATAGTGGTTCTGGTTGAGTCTTTTAGGACAGAAAAAGCAAATTCACAGGTGTCTATTTATTCTAATGAAAAAGAATTGCTTGCCTTTCTGGATAGAAGGTGTCCAATACACTCAACTTGCTGCCAAGTAGTCGGTTGGTCTCCTCAAAGACTAGTACTATATTAGGGACTCAGCTTTGTTCTCTGTTGCTGGCAGGTAAGACATTCAGAGGTAGCCATGGGAATCTGTGGTGTAGGACCCATGCATAGCCTCCATCTTGACTACCCTGACCACTTATCGCTAGAGCTATTAGCTAGCACTGGAGTGGCTGCTGAGAGTCTGGCTACCACCAACCAGTCAATTCATTTTGCTTAAGTTGTGTAGTCCCTTTTCCACAGTGGGTGCTTTCCAGTGGTTGTTAATGTGCTACCAAGATATCTACTCTTTGTTCCCATTCCCATGTCTATCCATATAGGTTTTCATGGATGACTCCTAGTACAAAATATTGGCTTTTCCAGAAAGCAGATGCTGAGACGGAGTTAGAAATTTAAAGGTTTATTGGGGAATAACATTTCTGAAAGAAAAGTGGAAGAAGCAGGATTGGGCAGGGGAGCCATTAGTTGATGACGCAGAGCTGACAAGTCTCTGTCCAGTGGGTAGTGTGGAGCAAAGACTGTCTGTTAGAGGAGACCTGGATTATGCGGACATGGTTAGGCCTTTGAACCTTGCTCCACCATCACTGCCTTCCTGAGGAGTTTGACTTTGTCTTGAAACCTGAGATGGACCCTGATGAAGCCAATAGTCAAGCTCTCTCAGCTCGCCACATTATTTGCAGCTGAATGATGGGTCATTTGTTGAAAAGTGTGAGGTCTAAGCAGTACTTCTCAGTGTCTGCCACAATTAGACATTGGATAACTGGGTCTGGGGTTTAGATGACTTGTCCAGGCCAAAGATATAAATTTGCAATCCATCTGTGTGTAAGGATGGGTGTAATAGCTGTGTCAAACCACTGCACGGATGTGAAATTTCCTAGAAACAAAGTGAGGAGTGACATGAAGAGATAGCCTAGGACTGATATTGAGGGGACTCCAACATTTAATAGCCAGGTAGAAGAGAATAAGCCTGCAAAGAAGACACAGACAGAGTGGTTAGAAAGGTTGAGGATCACAGGAAAATGTGGAGTCAAAAAATCCAAGGAAAGGAGTGTAATTGGTAGAAACGTTGAAGGCTTTGAGAAATCTGAGGACTGAAAGATATTATTTGAGTTTAGTGATATAGAGCTCATTGGTGACGTTAGTGATGGGGCAGAAGCCAGATTCTAGGAGTTTGAAAAAATGTGTATGGGAGGTATAGAGGTGGAAATAGGAAGCATAGATAAATCTTTTGAGAAGCATAGATTTTAAAGACAAATTTTAATGATATATTTTAAAAAGTTGAAATATATTTATAACTCTAGGTAACCAGGAAAAAATGTGAACAGGAATATAAATTATACTGTTACCTTTAAAGGAGCTGCTTTTTTTCATATTCAATTCTATATTATCTTAGTTACTTTGAAAATTATCCCAGAAGTTAAAATTTTAACTCAAGTATTTAATTTATTTAAATACATTGGAGGCCGGGCGCGGTGGCTCAAGCCTGTAATCCCAGCACTTTGGGAGGCCGAGACGGGCGGATCACGAGGTCAGGAGATCGAGACCATCCT
>NW_012105365.1:4613906-4621538 GCF_000951045.1 Mandrillus leucophaeus
AAAAAAAAAAATAAATAAATAAATAAATACATTGGAAAAAACAAATACATAAAATAGATGATAAAAACAACAAAGGAAAAGCATTTGGTTTTAGCAATTTGTGCATGGTAGTAAATGTTACTATCTATATGTACCCTTACCTTTCAGGGTAAAAATCAGTTAAATGAAATCTTTTCGGAAATACAGACAAACCAATACGTGGCTATTTAATAATTCAATATTAATTTAATACTTTAGTTTTTGGAAAAAGTGGTAAGGAAAAAAATCTGAGACCCCTTAGGGTATAATATGAAGAAAGATTTAAAAGTTCAATGATTTACTGATGTCCAGCTGCTTAAATGGCAGTCTTTAATGAAAATAGCATACTTCTAAACAAAATATTTATTTGAGAAGAAATTTTTTATCACCTATTATGAAAGAGATATCATTCCAGTTCTTAGACATATAATAAAAAACAGCATGACTCCCTAAGTCATCATTGTTTTCAATATAAGCTTGGATTTAATTTAATAATCCATACTTTGTTGCTGCATCTCACTTTGGGCCTAAGATACTTGCTGGGACAGAAAGGAGTATACTGGACAACCTTACTTGTTTCTGAACAATGGTGGAAACATACTTACCTGACACAACTAGGACTGATGCTGCTTGGCTAATCAGCAATGTGACTAAAAACTTAGAATCTTTTCTTAATATTTTTTCTTTTTATTTACAGAATATCCTTAAATTTAATATATTATATATGTAATTCAAACTTAAAAAGGTATACCTAAGGCAAAGGCAGGAGGGTTGCCTGGGGCCAGGAGTTCAAGAGCAGCCTGGGCAACATACCAAAACCCCATATCTAAAAAAAATTTTAAAAACCTGTGTCCCAACTACTCAGGAGGCTGAGGTAGGAGGATCAAACTTATTGATCCCAAGAGTTTGAGACTTCAGCAAGCCATGATCATGCCACTGTAGTGCAGTCTGGGTGACCAGTGAGACCCCCAACTCAAAAGAAAAGAAAAGGTACATTTACATGCCAAATTTACAAAATAGTCATGGCATTTTTTTTTTTTTTGCACGTGGTTCTCATGATTGGAGTTTTATAATCTTTTATGTATATATATATATTTTACTTGTATATATGTATATAATGTATATACGCAATACTTATCACCTATGTTTCTTTAAAATGAAATGGAAAGTTTAAAATACTTGTGTAGTAAACTGAGAGAAAGCTTCTATGTTATGGTCATTTTTTTTTCACCTGTCTTTAGGAGTGCCTGGCTAACACTTAATTCAATGACAACAATCACTAAAATGATTAATAGATAGTATGATTCTATTACTTACCCTCTCTAAAACATTTAACTTAGTTTTATTAAAACAACTTTAAAAATTGTATTTCATTGATTTTTGAGATATTTATTTGAATTACATATTTATAATAATATGCTCAAATAGAGTAGACAGGTTTGAGCAAACCCAACTGACTTGGTGACAGCGTACTTTAACTGATGGGCATATAGGTGTGTGGGTGTAAAGCAGAGAAGTATTAGACATGAGTGTTCTGTGTACAAGGGCCTTAGTAAGTATGTTTTACAGAAGATATAGACAGTATCACTTTTCCAGCAGGGCAGTTAAGTGGATGATGGTTAAGAGATATTACTGGAAGTGGTGACTGAGTAGATTCATCATATATAGCCCTGGTATTGTAGTTTTGAAATTTTATGTAATATTTTAAATTGAAAGGTTGGGAGAGGGATTTCAGGAATGGTTTTATCAGGGCTCTTCATTCATGAGTGATTATCTTGGCTCTTCCTTCCTCCATATCTTGGCTTCATATTCAGGCTGACTTCCCTTATCGTAGTAAAGCAACTGCAATTCTAGGCCTCACATTCAAATATCCCACTGATCAGAAGGATCAAGATTATCTCTTCAGTGAGGCTTCAGTAGCAGAACAGTGAAACTTTCTTCCCAAAAGCCTCCAGCAAACATCTCTTGTTTTATTGACCTGAACTGGATTGTGTGCCCTCTCTGTATTAATTCCTGTGACCAGGTGATGGGGTGTGTTATTTGGCTTAAATCCATCAGTATATACCAATACTCATAGACTGGATGGGAGGAGGAAGACATTGAAGTGAGAATTGTGGTGCACTAAGAGGAGGAAGAAAGAGGAAATGTCCACTATAGGATAAAAAACCAAGTCTGTAAGTTATTTAATAAGTTGATTGATTTAATCAAATATCATCTTTGAAATTACATGCATTATTTTTAGAGCAGTGGAAATTCATCTAGGGCAGTTTTTCTTTTATTTTTATTACTGATGTGATGTAGCATCTGTAGTGTAGTGGAGATAAGCTTGTACTTTGGATTGAATGGTGGGAAAGTGTTATGTCACTTAGTATCTCAGAGAAGAGCATGACTTTATGGCAAAGAACACGGGCTCCAGAGACTCTTTCTGGATTCATATCCAAGCTGTATCATGTAATAGCTCCATGACCTTAGACAAATCTGATACCCTCTCTTAAGCTCCAATTTCTTCAGTCTATAAAACATCAAACATCATAGAGTTGTGAGGATTAAATAAAATAATCCATGTAAAGCACTTACTACAGTTTCTGGCTGCACTTAATAAATGTTCACTATTATCATCTGCTTTGAATAGAGTGACCTGCACTCATTGCCGTCTTACTACCTAGCAGCCTGTGGAGCTCTAGAATCAGGCTTAGTGCTACATCATTGGAAGAAGTTTATATTACTTGAAGGCCCTCCTGTGTATTCCTCTAAGTGAACTCATATATTCATCAGTTATTTTTCTTTCTCACACAAGAATAAAAGAAACCATAACTGTATAAAATAATATAATGTTGAGCTACAGAAACTGGGCAGACAGTAACAGATACTATGTGTAATTCTATTTATATAAAGTCGGTCTAGGCAAAACCAGTCTACAGTATTAGAAGACAGGATATTGATTAGTCTTGGTGAATAAGTTTGAGTAACTTGGAGGGTATATGGTGGGGAGACTACCGGGCCAGTGGTCATGTTCTATATCTTTATTTCAGTGCTATTGTAGAATATGTGGTGCATGCTGGTTTGAGCCAATCTGTTTATCACATCCTTCTGATCACAGTGATTGTTGCAGACACAGGTGCATAACTGGATAAGAGCAATGATATTTAAGGTGACATTATTGAGCTATCTTGTGAAAAAAAAAAAGGTAAAAAAAATTTTATTCTATGGAAAATGCCAGGGGAGGTATCTCTTTTCTCCAAGATGTTGAGGTATAGCTTGAAAGTTGGTTTTATTGTGGTCACCATCAGGAAAACCCTAAAGCTTCCCAGGAAGGCCACTATATAGACTCTGAGGATAAAGCCTACATTATGCAAGGCAAAATGGAGAGATGGAGAGAAACTGAGTCTTTGATGACACAGATACCTTTATCATTAAAGCCAATTTGAGCCAGTTTTTCTTTCACATGTAATGATTGTTAACAGATTCAACAATTAAATTATTTTAAAGGGTATATATAATATAGTTTTACAGGATTTCACCTGTATATGAATTTGGGAATGAGAAGGGGCTACTTAAATGAACGGTTTCAATGCCTTAACTCTCATAAATAGTTCCGTTCTCATCGCTCTCTAACTTCCACCTCTTCCTCCTATATAATTTTGAAGGACTGCCTGAGATTATTATGTTCTTACATCTAATTTTTCTTATGTGAAATCTACTATACTTCCTTCACATAAGGACCAAGGCAAAAATTTGGTCAATAAAATGTTTGTTGGGTAATTAATAATGACTTTTTTTTTTGAGACAGAGTCTCGCTCTATCACCCCGGCTGGAGTGCAGTGGCATGATCTTGGCTCATTGCAACCTCCACCTTCTGGGATCAAGCGATTCTCATGCCTCAGCCTTGCGATTAGCTGGGATTACAGGCATGTGCCACCATGCCTGGCTAATTTTTTGTATTTTTAATAGAGACGGGGTTTCACTGTGTTAGCCAGGATGATCTCGATCTCCTGACCTCGTGATCAGCCCACCCCGGCCTCCAAAAGTGCTGGGATTACAGGCGTGAGTCACCGTGCCCGGCCCAATAATGATCTATTTTAAAGTAGATCATAGATTTTTTTTCTTTTTAATGACAGGAAGAGATGACTTCCTATAATCACTTCTTAAGTAACCATATTTTGGAAATCTGTCATCTCTAGATTCAAACTCTATCAACGGAGACCATGGAAGATGATTTCTGCTGAACAGCATGGAAATCATTAACAGTCTGGTTTGTCTCCATTTTTAGGTCAACACTCTCATATCCTCCCCCATTCTATTTCCAGTATGTTCATGTTTTCCCAGAATAGCTATAAAAATCACATAATTAGCCTCCAAATCAGTCATGCTGACACAGCCATTGGCATAAAGTACAGAAAAAATTGATCAACTTATTTCTAAGAAAACATTCCAGAAGAGTCAGGTCTGCTTCCAAACATCAGGGAGAGTTTGATCTGTTCATTAAAACTATGTTTCTGTTATTAATACATGATGAGATGACTGAGAGCTGTTCTCACACTGAGAATGCCTATTCCTGGGTGCAGTAAACACCCTGCTGGCTCAGGTTTCTGTGCACGTACCACGGTATGCCCATTGCTAGACCAAAATAGCCACACCCTTGGAAAAAGTTATAAAATAACGTATTTAAAGTAAAAAGTAGTCAATAATCAGGTAGGTGGTATGTGAGCGAAATAGTAGTTTGCCACCTGTAATGAAATGAGATTTTTTTCTCAGAGATTTAAACTATAAAATTAGTATCTACTGGATGAGCCAGACATAAAAGATCACCCAAGAAGACAGAAAGACTCATAAATAAAAGTAACACATAAAGATAACCTAAATGGTGATTTGTGCATATGTTTGTATTTGTGCTTCTGTCTCTAAAGTGAAACAATCCAATATTATCATTTGAAAAATGTAAATAATAATCGTACTTATTTTACGGAAGTACTGGGAGGATTAAATGGAATAATGAATGTAGATCATTTAGTATAGCACTTGCTGCATTATAAGAGGTCGGTAAATGTTCACTGTGATTAGAGGAAGTGAAAAAGGAAGGAGTAGGTCCAAGAGTAAATAAACAATGCTATCGATTTGCCTTTTTTTTCTGCAGAGTTCAAGGCCTCCCAAGCAACTGCTCTAAGGGTTTTATATGTTTTAAGTCCCTTAATCCTTACAACAGTCCTATAAATTAGGCACTATTGTTATCTCCATTTGTAAATTAAGAAACAGGTACTAGGCCAGGAGTGGTGGCTTATGCCTGTAATCCCAGCAGTTTGGGAGGTCAAGGCAGGCAGATAAGTTGAAGTCAGGAGTTTGAGACCAACCTGATCACCATGGTGAAACTCCGTCTCCACTAAAAATAAAAAAAATAAAAAAAATAAAAAAAGAAACAGGCACCAAAAAGTTACTTGAGTATCTCCAAGATTACAAAGTTGGCAAATGGACAGATATCGGAGCCAGGATGGACCCCAGTCAGCCAGGCATCAGAGTCTGTATTCCTGATCATTGTCCTGTGCTGTCAGTGTCCATGGAATGTGAGTGTATTCAGAGCAGATTTCAAGGTTTTAATGGTTTCTAAGGGTTCCTACTTTTTGCCCAGAGGCTTTCTTATCTAAAATCGTCATCTCATGGTTCTTGGTCTGTCAAAGTGTTTCTATAATCAAATAAATTTGCATAATTATTGGTTAACAAGGGACCTTGTATTCTTTAATCTTTTCATCTGTTTTAAGACAAACTGTTACTATTCTAGATGGATGAAAATCTTTCATAAAATTTTGTAAAATACTTTTTCTTCATCTACTGAAAAGATCATGTATATTTTCTTCTTTATTCTGTTAATATGGTGAATTACATTGATTGATTTTCAAATTTTATAGCAGCCTTGCATTTCTCAAACCACATTTGGCTAGGTGTACTGTCCTTTTCATATAGTACTGGATCCTCTTTCTGTGTAAGACACAAGAATTAGTCCATTTCATGTATGTTGTTGAATTAATGGACATATAATTTTTTTGTAGTATTCTTTTGTTATTTTTTAAATGTCTTTAGGATCTGTGGTGATATTCTTTCTTTCATTTTTGATGTTCGTTAAACTCTCACGTCAGGAATTGTGAAGAATCTGAGATTTTACTCTACTTGTAAACTAACAAGTTTGTCTGTCACAGTTTCACAGATACTGGCAGAAAAACATGAAGCCTCCAGGTCAAAGATAAAAGACAATTTATTACAACAATCACCTTAGCAAGAGGAGATGACTATATGTGAAGATGATAATAATAACTGAATTAAAATGTTTGTCCGATCATTCCAACCTCTGGCATCTTGGGATTGGCATTTCATGATTGCTTTTTTCTTATAAGCCATTTAGATTGTCTTGGTTCTTTGTATGCCAAGTAATTTTGGATTTTATCCTGAAAATTTTGAGTGTTATGTTATGAGCCTTTGGGTCATGTAAAAATCTCCTGGAAATTGTTGGTTTTGTTGTTCTGGTTGTTTCAGCAGATAGTTAACCTGGAGAGGTTTAGACTGTATGTTCTGACTACCTTCTGTAGGCAGTGGTTCAGCCTTTAAAGCCTTCACAGCTGTTTGTATCTATCCTGTGTGGGTGCCGCTGGGTGCCAGTCTGGGACCTCTTGGAGTCTTCACTTTAGGGCAGTTCTGAAGCCTTCATGCTGCTCCTTTTGGCCTGTCTTGAGCATGTTCATCTTGCGGGTGAGCCTAAGATTTCTGTCAGTTCATATAGAGGTATACAGATTTAGAGAATCTCCTTCAGTTCTTCACCTCTTCTGTGATTCCTTTAGCTCTTCACCTCTTCTGTGATTTCCCCAGCTTCCAGGAATCTCTTATCCCAGTACTCTGGCTAGAAAGCTGCAGTTTCTCTCTGAGTTTTAACCTTCTCACACTGTTGTGCCTTTCCTATAACTGAGTCTTCATTTGCCACATAGTGGCAAGAGGAAAGAGGAATAACCTGGCTTTTTGCCATGCCCTTCAGGGGTGGTGAGTGGGCTCTTTCCTGGGTCTTCTGGCTATAGATAAGGGCTTTCTCTGAGGTTTTCCACAATCTGTATAGCCACCATTGTCACTGCCCTCACATGGGGGCTTACTTTGGGGTAGGGCCAGAATAGAGAAAACAAAAAAATAAATAAACCAAAACTCAGAGATTTCTTCCACACTCTCAGACATGCTTTTACCCAGTCATCTGATCTCATAAAAATAATAACTTCTTTTGGAGATTTTTCTGCCCACACTTGTTGCACAGTTCTAGGATTTGGGCTGCCCTGATGTCTAAGCTGGTAAACTCAGTGCTGTACAATAGGAGAGTTAGGGTGTAGTGGGCTTAACACCATCTTTTTTTTTTTTTATACTTTATGTTCTTGGGTACTTGTGCACAACGTGCAGGTTTGTTACATATGTATACATGTACCATGTTGGTGTGCTGCACACATTAACTCATCAATTACATTAGGTATATCTCCTAATGCTATCCCTCCACCCTCCTCCCACCCCACAACAGGCCCCAGTGTGTGATGTTCTCCTTCCTGTGTCCACCTGTTCTCATTGTTCAATTCCCACCTATGAGTGAGAACATGC
>NW_012105365.1:4622230-4672087 GCF_000951045.1 Mandrillus leucophaeus
CTGTTCACTCTGATGGTAGTTTCTTTTGCTGTGCAGAAGCTCTTTAGTTTAATTAGATCCCATTTGTCAATTTTGGCTTTTGTTGCCATTGCTTTTGGATAACACCATCTTAAATGGAACCAAGAACTTCTTCAGTTATCTCTTAAATCGAGATATCTCATTCTGTGTGATCTGATATTTTCAATATGACACCATAATAAGGAACCCTAACCATTAGAGTTATTTACGGATATATTTATTCACTAAATACATAAATGCCTATTTTGTTCTACCCTGAAAAATATGTTAGAATACATATCTAAATAAGGCCCAATTTCTATCCAAGTTTTTCTTTGTCTGGTACATATGACAGATAAACTAATAATTGTACTACAAAGTAAGTGCTATAGTGAGTCTTGGATTTTTTTTAAAGCCCAAGTAGGAAATTTTCTCTCTCAAAGGCTAAACTTGTAGGGTCAAATGTCTCTCTAATCTTTTTTTCTTCCTCTTATAGTTCCTGTATTAGTCTGTTTTCACACTGCTGATAAAGATATACCCAATACTGGGAAGAAAAAGAGGTTTAATGGACTTACAGTTCCACATGGCTGGGGAGGCCTCAAAATCATGGTGGAAGACAAGGAGGAACAAGTTATGTCTTACATGGATGGCAGCTGGCAGAGAGAGAGAGAGAGCTTGTGCAGAAAACCTCCCCCTTTTAAAACTATCAGATCTTGTGAGACTTACTCACTATCATGAGAACAGCACAGGAGAGACCTGTCCCAATGATTAAATTACTTACCACTGGGTCCCTCTCACAACATATGGGAATTGTGGAAGTTGCAGTTCAGGATGAGATTTAAGTGGGGACATAGCCAAACCACATCATTCCATCCCCGGCCCCTCCCAAATTTCATGTCCTCACCTTTCAAAACCAATCATGTCTTCCCAACAGTCCTCCAAAGTCTTAACTCATTTCAGCATTAACTCAAAAGTCCACAGTCCAAAGTCTCATCTGACACAAGGCAAGTCTCTTAACCTATAAACCTGTAAAATCAAAAGGAAGTTAGTTACTTACTAGATACAATGGGGTACGGGCACTGGGTAAATGCAGCTATTCCAAATGGGAGAAATTGGCCAAAACAAAGTGGTTACAGGCCCCATGCAAGTCCAAAATCCAGCAGGGCAGTCAAATCTTAAAGCTTCAAAATGATCTCCTTTGACTCCATGTATTACATCTGGGTCACACGGATGCAAGAGGTGGGTTCCCATGGTTTTGGGCAACTCCATCCCTGTGGCTTTGCAGGGTATGGCCTCACTCCTGGCGGTTTTCACGGGCTGGAGTTGAGTGTCTGTGACTTTTCCAGGTGAACAGTGCAAGCTGTCAGTGGATCTACCATTCTGGGGTCTGGAGGATGGTGGCCCTCTTCTCATAGCTCCGCTAGGTGGTGCCCCAGTAGGGACTCTGTGTGGGGGCTCTGACCCCAAATTTCCCTTCTGCACTGCCCTGGCAGAGATTCTCCATGAAGGCCCCATCCCTGCATCAAACATCTGCCTGGGCATGCAGGCATTTCCATACATCCTCTGAAATCTAGGTGGAGGTTCCCAAATCCCCATTCTTGATTTCTGTGCACTCGCAGGCTCAATACCAAGTTTAAGCTGCCAACGCTTGGGGCCTGCACCCTCTGAAGCCATGACTCAAGCTCTACATTGGCCTCTTTCAGCCACAGCTGGAGTGGCTGGGACACAGGGGACAAAGTCCCTAGGCTACACACAGCATGGGGACCCTGGGACCTGCCCATGAAACCACTTTTTCTTCCTATGCTTCCAGGCCTGTGATGGGAGGGGCTGCTGTGAAGACCTCTGATATGTCCTAGAGACATTTTCCTCATTGTCTTGGGGATTAACATTTGGCTCTTCATTACTTATGCAAATTTCTGCAGCCGGCTTGTATTTCTCCTCAGAAAACAGGATTTTCTTTTCTATCTCATTGTCAGGCTACCAGTTTTCTGAACTTGTATGCTTTCCCTCCCTTATAAAACTGAATGGCTTTAAAATAACCTCTTGAATGCTTTGCTGCTTAGAAATTTCTTCCAGCA
Organism: Mandrillus leucophaeus; assembly: GCF_000951045.1. Classification (NCBI taxonomy): domain Eukaryota; kingdom Metazoa; phylum Chordata; class Mammalia; order Primates; family Cercopithecidae; genus Mandrillus; species Mandrillus leucophaeus. The sequence continues at coordinate 4,624,306 of NW_012105365.1, forward strand.
GATACCCTAAACCATCTCTCTCAAGTTCAAAGTTCCACAAATCTCTAGGGCAGGGACAAAATGCTTCCAGTCTCTTTGCTAAAACATAACAAGAGTCACCTTTGTTCCAATTCCCAGTAAGTTCCTCATCTCCATCTGAGACCACCTTAGTCTTACTGTTTATATCACTATCAGCACTTTTGTCAAAGCTACTCAAGAAGTCTTTAGGAAGTTTCAAACTTTTCCACATTTTCCTGCCTTCTTCTGAGCCTTCCAAACTGTTCCAACCTCTGCCTGTTACGCCGTTCCAAAGCCGCTTCCACATTTTCAGGTATCTTTTCAGCAGTGCTCCACTCTACTGGTGCCAATTTACTGTATTAGTCTATTTTCATGCTGCTGATAAACACATACCCAAGACTGTGAAGAAAAAGAAGTTTAATGGACTTACAGTTCCACACAGCTAGGGAGGCCTCACAATCATGGTGGAAGACAAGGAGGAGCTAGTCACATCTTACATGGATGGTGGCAGGCAAAGAGAGAGAGAGCCTGTGCAGGGAAACTCCCTTTTTTAAAATCATCGGATCTCATGAGACTTATTCACTACCATGAGAACAGCAGGGGAAAGACCTGCTCCCATGATTCAATTACCTCCTACCAGGTCCCTCCTATGACATGTAAGAATTGTGGGAGTTACAATTCAAAATGCGATTTGAGTGGGGACACAACCTAACCATATCAGTTCCCCACTTTCCTCTCTACATTTTCTTTAATATAATCCAGAAGAGTTAGTTCTAATGTACAACCAAATGTTTATATTTCACAAAGAAACTTTGCAGCATATACTTTAAGGAAAATTAAAAGTAAATTCTTATTTTACTGGAGAAGGATATAGAACCTGGATTCATCTTTCCAATCTCTTCTGCTGTCATTACTACCTGGGTCTCAAGATCTTTTCTCTTATTTAGGGATTGACCTTTGCATTACACACATCAAAAATACATTCCCCTTTTCAAGTTTGAGTCAATGCTGAGCTATAGTTGTGAGTTCTATTTTAGCTTCTCTTCAGGACTCCAAATCATCCTTTGTTTTAGTTTTCTAGCACTGCTTAACAAATTACCCCTAAAACTTAATGATTTAAATAAGAAATATTCATTATCTCACATTTTCTATGAGTCCTGACTATGGGTCTTTTGTGAGGCTGTAGGTAAGCTGTTGGATGGGGCTGCAATCTCATCTGACGTTTGACTGGGGAAAGATGCATTACCAAGCTCCCTTCTGTGGTTGTTGGCAGGATTCACTTCCTCTTGGAATGTTGGCCTTACGTGTCTGTTCTTTACTAGCTGTTGGCCTCCCTCAGTTCCTTGCTATGTGGGCCCTGAACATAGCAGACTGACTTCTCTCAGAGCAAGTGTGCAAGAGAGAGAGACAGCATTTAAGATGAAAGCCACAACTTATGAAAACAAATCTCAGAAGTGACATGCCATCACTTTTGCCATATTCTATTTGTAAGAAGCAAGTCACCAAGTCCAGCCCACACTGAAAGGAGAGAAATTATAAACGTTAACTGCCTGGATCAAGTTTTTATTTGCTTTAAATAGGACTTCTCTGTCCTAAGCCATAGGTTATAATATAGCTTTTACATGTTGGCTCAAAGCATTTTGAATTCCACAGACATTGATCTCTGCCCTTTAAATTTTATTTATCTTAGCTGTGAACTACTTCTTTTCCAGCAGTCTAGATTCAGTCAAATTAGATCCGTATTTTAAAATGTCCTGGAGGAAGGTATGATACACATATATATATCAACAAAAATAGCCATCTTCCTAAAGAAATCTTTCTGTATATGTAAGAAAGTGAAAGTATGTAAGAATATTTAAGACTCCATATATATATTTGATTAAGACATGCCTTATCTGCCTCTTGTTTGCTTGTTGCTTCTCATTTCCCAATTGCTTTTGGGAGAGGAGCAAACTTTTTCACAGTGAAAAGTCTTTTATCATTCAGGCCAGTTTGGGTATAATTTTTTAGGACATAAGATTCTTTTAGGGAACACTGTATGAATTCAAAATTATGTAAGTATTTATGTGCTAATGCATATCTAAAGAATGCTTATCAAAATTATAGCAAGGGCATTGCTACTATGAAAAATAAATATATTTTATTTTTATTATGTGATCTGTACCAATGGAACTATCTCTAATACAAAAGAATTCACAATCCTAACATTTTAGCATTGTATGAATTAGAAGGGGAATACCACTTAAAATCTTCTATTTATTAGATATGGGGCCTACTTCAGATTTTAATGAATTAAATATATCTCATATTCTATAAAATGTATCTTTTTCTTTTTCATAGTATTTAATTTTTTTCTCCCATTCTTAAAAATTCTCAATTTAACATGAGTAAATCTGAAGTGTCTTCTTTCATCTGTTCAGACAATAATCTACTTGTTGTTAAAGCTCATTGACCATAATTGTCTGTGTTATCTTCACAGTGTTACAGAAGCACATGGCACTCATGTTGAGAGCCATATGAGATAAGGGCCTGAACAATTTGTGCTAAGGGGTTTAAGAGTTCAGAGACAGACATTAAAGATAAGAAAATTGAAATATAATTGGCGATACATAGATTATCCAGAAGTATAAAAATCAGTCTCAGTTAAGGCCTGAAACAATATTTTATTTGGTATATTTAGGTATCCTTTATCAAAAATTTTATTCATTGAACAAAATGCCTTGAGTATCTATATGTATCAGTACTGAACTGAGCATTGTATTATACTTCCTTCGAAGTTCATAGTACAGTAAAGAAGACAGGAGTAAATGCTAGAAACAGAGCCACTGTTTATACCCACTTATATTCTCTCTGTTCTCTAAGGCTTGGCTTACAGCATCCCTTCTTCAGGAAGTGTTTCAGATAATTTCTGCTCACAGAATTATTTACTTCCTTTTGTATTATTATGTAAAGGCAGTGTGGTATAGAGCAGTGGTTCTCAAACTTGAGCAGGTATCAGAATCCTAGTAAGGAGGATTTGTTAAAACATATTCCTGGGCCCCACCCTCAAAGTTTTTGATTCAGTATGTTTGAGTGGGACTGCATTTGCATTTCTAACAAGTTCCTAGGTAAAGCTGATGCTGCTGGTGTGGGGACCACCCTTTGAGAACCACTGCTGTATAGAAGTGTAGGAGTCTGGCCCTGGAGCCAGACAGATCTGGATTTGTAGCCCAGTTCCTCTACTTAAAACCTATATGACACTGAAGCAGTTATTTTTGCCTCCATAGACCTGTTTCCTTATCTGAAAAAAGGAGACAACGATAAGTACCTTATAGATTAGTTTGTTAGGATTAAACAAAATAAGACATGTAAATATAAAATACTGGAACCCTTCAGTATTATTTTTATTATTATATGGTAAATATTAAAAAAATAGTTACTATTGTTGAAGAATAAAAGGCTAAACAATAGTCAAGTAACATGTGGAGAAAGTAGAGATTTGTTGACATTCATAGGTCAGACCCAAAGAGAATATTCAGCACTTCCAAGATAGGCATGTGAGCAAGTTACACGGAGAAATGGAGCAATTGCTTATCGTGCAATTGCTGTGGTGACTCACTTCTGTGTGCATATGACTTCATCCTTAACAAGAAGAATGGATTGTGTTGATGTTAGCATCAGAGTAAAACAGAGCATCCCTCTTAGGCAGTTTTACTCCAAGTTTCTTGAAGGATTAGTTCTTCCTAATGTTCAACTTACATTGTCTGCCTTTATAGTATACAACAACATCTATTCCAATCTGCTGTGGTCAAAATGGCAGGGTTGGTTATAGTTGATGTATATGGCATAAGTCACAGCAACTTTGTGCAGAGAAAACAGGGAGCTGCTTTCCTCATAAAAGCACAATGGGAGTGGCAAATAATACCTTTGCATGGATCATGATATGAGATATTTTCACCCATAATTCTTGGCTGGGCTTGGGTTGATGACTGTGTTTTAGGACCTGTATCCAGGTTGAAGGGGCAGCAACTATGGGAGAAGCTATTTTCATGGCTATGGCAAAGATAAAATAGAATAAGCAGAAACATATAAGGCATATTAAAGCCTAGGAGTAGAAATAGCATATTGTCACTTCTGCATTCTTTTGACCAGAGCAAGTTACATGAGATGGAAAAATGTAGTCTCCCTCTGTGATGTCATTAATGCAATCAATTTATCAAAAATTTTAACAAAATAAATAAAGGATCAACATGAACAAAACTATAATATTTTCAATATAAAAATCAAGGTCTGAACAAATTGAAAAGCATGGCAAATTCTTGGATAAGATTTAATTATGAAAAAGCTAATTATAGGCAAGAGATGGTGGCTCATGCTAGTAATCCCAGCACTTTGGGAGGCCGAGACAGGCAGATTGCTTAAGCCCAGGAGTTCAAGACCAACCTGGCCAACATGGTGAAACCCTGTCTCTACAAAAAATACAAAAATTTTCTGGGCATGTTGGCACGCACCTGTAATCCCAGCCACTCAGGAGGCTGAGGCATGAGAATTGCTTGAGCCCAGGCGGCTGAGGTTGCAGTGAGCCTAGGTGACAGAGTGAGACCCTGTCTCAAAACAAACAAACAAACAAACAAAAAAATGAATTATCTCAACTCAATATATTTCTTGCAATTCCAATTAGAATACTAACTTGGATTTGTTTATCAGAACTATATACAATGGCTTTAAAGTTCAGCTGGAAGAAAAATGTACTTACAAATAGCCAGGAAAAATACAGGTGTCTAGAAGTAGAATAATGAGGAGGATTTCCCAGCCTATCAGAACATAAAACCACTATAATCCAAGTCATGTGGAACTGGCACAGGAGTAGACAAATAGTCTGTCCACACCAGGAAAGATGAAAATTTATCATGTTGACATGATTATTTCAATTTAGGGAAAAATGTTTATTTAATAATTGGTGTTGACACAACTGACTGTCCCTCTATAAGAAAAAGAAAATTGGATTCCTACATCTCACATGTTCAAAAGTAAATTTCAGCTAAAAGACTTAAACATAAAAATTAAAATAAGAATTTTAGAAAAAAATCTAGGAGACAATTTAGGGGAAAGAAAAACCTTAAATTAAAGAAGCATGGAAGGTATTTTTAAAAATTAATATATCTGAGAATTTAATACTAAAAATTTTGTATGGCAAAAGAAACTGTAAGCAATGCTTACTGACAATTATTAGATTTGGAACAAATATTTGCAAAGCAGATGATGGACCTAGTAAGGGTTTATAACTATAATGAATATACACAGAGCTCTTACAAGTTGACCAAAAAACCCAAACAACTTGGTGGGAAAATAAACACATGATATGAATATGCTGTTCACAAAAGAGCAAATCTAAATAGCCAATACATATATTAAAAAGAAGCTCTAACGCACTAGTAGTCATAAAAATGAAAACTAAATTAACATTGTCGTATTGCTTTGTACCTCCCAGAGTGGCAAATATCAAAAAAAAAATTAAGGTATAGCAGATATTGCAAGCAGAGAAAAAGGAACTAGAGTACGGTTGTATCATGCTGGTAAAGAATTTTCATAGTCCACCTCTTTGGCACCCAATGTCACATTTTTGTTCCTATTTATCTAATTCTCTTGCTCTCTTCTCAAAGTTCAGAATCTTTGTTCATTCCTTTCCATTAGGTCTCCTTGTGTTTCCCTAGGGCCAGATGACAAGTAAACTGAAATACAAGTTACTGGTTCCCAACACAATCATATCAATGATTAAAAAGCAGGAAAAACTGCAGAATAAGCTTCCATTTGGAAAGCGACAGAGTGAAAAATATCCAGCTGTCACTGGTCCACAGCAAATATCAAGCCCTGATGGACAGGAGTGGCAAGGACTCTCTATTGTATCAAGGAGGTTGCTGCCAGCCTAGCAGAGTCTGTTTCTGTTTTCTCGGAAATCTGTCTTGTGAGCTGTGTTCCACAGCCTTTCGTACCTTTTGGAGTGCATGGATGTAGGGTATGTTCCTTGTCTGCTATATTTCATAACTAGTTTTAATAGTGCACTTTGGCTTGGCATGAATTTGGGGACCTGGAAAATGGCTTTAGGGACTGATTCATAGAACTATCAATCCAGTGTGAAGGTATGGTTGGGGCTGAGGATGTGGGCAGGAGAGTAGGGGCAAGGAATTTATCTGTTGGTTCTTTTCTGTGTCTCGTCTCTCACAAGATGTAATCTTCTCCGGACCTGTGAGTTGTATTTGCCTGGTTGCTGCAGTGGGGCCCCAGATCCCATGCAACTCTTCTTCTGAGCTGGAGGTAAGAGCCAGAGCCTTAGTATGGTCCTGTCAGTCTGGCTGGGACACAGGAACTGAGATGGCTTTGACATGGTAGGCACAATGGCTGCCATGCCAGAGCCTAGCCCTTACTTCTGGGCTGCTGAGTCAGTCAGTGGTGTTGGGAGATGCTGCCAACAGCATGGGCAGGTTTGGACACCAATACATCACTGTCCCATGGTGGGGATGGGGAGGCTAAAGCAGATACAGTACCATACACTGGCACCTATTGAGAGGGCTGAGTCTTATTCTATTTCTCTGAGCCTCTCTGTCCTGTATGGACTTTCTGTGTGGTTTCAATATACACCTGTTTGAGAACAAGTGCATTAACTCATTACCTCTGTGGCAGATATTATTCTTCTTTAAAGAAATCTAAGCTAGGGTGCAGGGAGTTTAAGTAATTGGTTCAAATTGGGCTGGAAGAGAGGGAGGAACTTTAAAAAGTAACCTCTGCCTGAATTGGTGGGGAGTTTAAAAGCTTGCAGATGTTAGTTGATGTTAATATGACATTATTCTTGTCCAGAGTCTGGTGAGGATAACATTACAGGTATGCTTAGAAAAAAAAGTATTGCACATTAAACAACAAAGAAACACACAGGAATTCTTAGGATTAGTTTGCCACCTTCTCTTCTTAGCTCGCTTTTCATTAAACATTCAAAAATTGTATGCACGTAATTTTTTTAAAATAGAGAAAAAGTTTTTCCCTCAATATTTAGCTGTTTCTAATGCATCCTAGGGGACCAGCATGCGTATGTTTATGCATTGTTAAAAATATGTAAGTCATTCTGGGTCACCTTCCCCTGAACCCCAGCTTCACAAGACTCTTCTTGATCTGGCTCTGCCTACTCTTTCCTTGTCTGTCATCTGCCTTGACCATATTTCACCTCAACGGCTTTGTGCTGTCTGAGAGTTTTAATCAGATAATTTCTCTGCCTGAAAGACTCTTCCCCAACTGAATCTGGCTTTCAGGTCTTAGCTCACCCTATCTATGTGATTTGTCAATTAGTCTGTTCTATTTTCTTTAGAGCATTGATAACTACTTGAAACTATCTTATTTATCTGTTTACTTGTTTACTGTCTTTCTCCTCCACTCACAAGTAAACTCCATGAGAAAAGGGACTTTGTCTTTTTCCCCTCTGTTTCCATACTATCTAGAAGAGAACAGTGTCTGGCACATAATAGATCATAGCGCTTGTCTGTTGAATGAATGAATATATCTTTATGGGGACACACACACAAACACACACACACACTTAAAGAAATTTACTCCAATGGGGGTCATGCCATTCTTTTTTTTTTGGGTTTCCGACACCATTTGTTAAAGAGGCTGCTATTGTATACAACATGGTGACTATAGTTAATAACAATGTATTGTGTACTTGAAAATTGGTAAGAGTAGATTTTAAGTATTCTCACCACAAATTAATAAGTACGTGAGGTAATACATATGTGAATTAACTTAATTTAGCCATTTCACAATGTATACATATTTTAAAACTTCATGCCATATATCATAAATATATACATTTTAATTTGTAAATTTAAATAAATAATATGAAGAAACACTTAAAACAAACTAATATGGGGGGTTAAGTGATTGAAGCCATCTGCAATGCAGAAATGTTTCTAAAACTCTCCCAGAATTACTGTCTGGTTTGTTTAGAACCCGAAGTGTGTGTTTTCATGTGATCAGCTGCTCTTGAGGCTTGAGAATCAAGCCTGTAATCAAGACCCCTGAGCTGACTGGTGGCTTCACAGAAGACAACTGACAGACAACTCAGGATGAATAGAAGATGAACTCTTCTTGCCTTTCCACACTGAAAATATACTTCATACAATTATTCCTCATATTGTGAAAACTTTTTATAATTAATTGTAAGGGGAAAGTTTTTTGTGAAGCTGAGCACCAAAACAATACAGAGTTAAGCCAAAACTACATAAATTCCATTTAAATGAACACAGTACTGATATGAATTACTATTAACATTTCAAGCACTAATCTGAATTACTGTGTAACATGGCTGCTGGCTGGGCTTGTTGAATTCTTTCCTGGTTATTGCTGTGTTAAAGACTATGCTCACAAAAATGCATATAGATGATAGGACATTTAATACTAAAAACAGAACATGTTAAGATTGAAAGAATGTAAACGAAGTAACTCAGAGGATTCTGAAAGAAAAACCTAAGGTCAGCAGATGCCAATGTGACAGTTATGAGGATGACCCCTAAGGAATCTTCTTCGTAGTGTCAGTGGGGATGAGAGTATACAAAATCTAAATGAGACCTTATATCAGTAAAGAAATGCCTCACAAGTTGGGTAGGGATAGAAATTAAACTCCTCAAGTTGACTTCTCTACACAAGGACAGGAATATCTCAAGATTAACTATATCATCTAGTTTTAAGTGTTGTGTTCTGGTGTAGGGGTTATAGGAGTTTCAAGGTGAGTCAGGTCTCCACTAATAACCATCTCAGTAACTTTGAACCAGTTCCTTCTTAATGCCTTGGATTCCTCTCTTGAAAACTGGAGAAGAGAAGAGATTTCCTGGGCCTGTCCACATTCAACATTCTACTATTCTACAAGTATGCACTGGAGCAGTGGAAATCTGTCCTAGAAACCTCAGGAGATAATTGGGAGACCAGATGGTAAAGAGGAGCCAAACTCGTTATGCAGGCTTTGCAGGAAGCATGATGCTGGCATCTGCTTGGCTGCTGGGGAGGCCTCAGGAAAACTTTAATCATGGCAGAAGGTGATGGGGGAGCAGGCATGTCTTGCATAGTGGGAACAAGAGCAAGAGAGCCATCTTTTTTGTTTAAATAAAAAACGTTAAGTATGTATCATGAAGATATTCCCCCCAAAAATGCCACAGATTCACCAAGGGTTTTTTAAAACTAGTTTTCTTTGTCAAACTGGATATTTTGGTTGATTCCCGGTGTTTGCCATTTTAAAAATGTGGCAGTGAGTATCTTGATACTTGTATCTTAGAATACTTTTGTTTCCGTGACTTCTTCCTTGATTACTGCTGGTGAAAGGGAAATCTATATCTATATCTATATCTATATCTATATATTTTTTTGTAGAGACAGAGTTTTCCCATGTTTCCCAGGCTGGATTTGAACTCCTGGGCTCAAGCAGTCTGCCTGCCTGAGACTCCCAAATTGCTGGAATTACAGTCATGAGCCACCATGCCCGGCTAGGAGATATTACTAATACTATTAATTAAGATTAATACCTGAGGATTTTCAAAGATTAGTAGGATGAAATTTAGGGAGAAAACCTTGCTCCCCTCTCTCTAGCTTCAGACTTACTATGATATTATTGTATATGAGGTGTCAATTTTTAAATGAATTTCCTGGAAAAGAAAGAAGCAGTTTCCTTATTCCTCTGAATTTTGAAATAAAATCAAGAATTGGTTAACTTATCAAGTGTAAAATTTAGCAGGACCCATGGCTGCTGACCCATGAAGCATTTCAAAAGGATGGCTAATGCATTACTGATTGAACTTTTCCTAATTAGTTCTAGGAAGTGGGCAGCCTTTGGGGTGGGGTGGAGGGTGCAGGACCTGGAGCAATTTATATCGTGTGCCCCCTTCTCTGCTCCACCAGTCCTGTTAATCTAGTGCTATTAGGTTATGAAGAACACAGGCAGCCTCGATGGAGAGGAGTTTCTGAAACTGCTATAACCTGAGAATGGTGCAGGGAAATGAAGGAGAAGCAGTTCCTTCAGCTGAGCTTTTTGGATGAGGATAAGAATGCACTTTTATGGACTGAATGCTCATACATAAGACTCAAGTCTGATTTGCCAGCAGAATCAATTTTTGCCTCATCCCATGTCTGTCTCCTTGAATTACAGTTTATCTTTCAAGAGGAGAGGAGAAAGGGAGGGACAGTTAGCCCAGGGCGATTTATCTGATCCACATATCCTAGATCAGTGTTTCTCAAAGGGTTACCTTCCTCCAGACACATTCCAATTTATCAGTGTTTATTTTAAAAGCATTCATGTAAACCTAAGCAGGGCTCCCTACTCCAGTATCTATTTTGGCATGTTAAGCACCCTCTGGGCAGCCGCAAGTTACAGTTGTAAGAACAATTACCAGCTTCCTAAGGCCTGGAAGATGCTGCTTTCCTTGGTGGCAATTCCAGGTTGATTTACACGCTCAGCCCCAAGAAAGAAGGCCAAGAGCGAATCCGTGTGCAGATATTGCACTTTAAGTGCATAGTGAATTCTTGTACTTTTAAGTGTGGCCAAAGGAGTATTTTGAACCTTATCAATCTGGTTAGCATTTCCTCTTACCTTGGGAAGAAGAGGAAAGGGTTGGCATAAAGTGGGTAGAACGGCAGATGTGTTTTCTCTTTTGTGTAACTGGATTAAGTTTTAAAATAGATTTTTTAATGTAGAAATGCTAGAACTCAGTTTAAGCAACAGAAGTCTGAAGATAAAGGATATTTTGAATCCACTTTGGTCTGTATTCCTCTCCCTTTTGTCTTTCTGTATTCTTTTATGTAATTTTGATATTTGTTTACATATTTTAATTTTTACTTTTTAACTAGATCTTGGGAAGACAACATATAGATCTAAATAACACACCTGTTGATATGATGTCAGTAGTGTTTTGATCTGGGGACCTTTGCCAGTGCTAATGGCTAAGAGTCCATGAGAGGCCAGAACACCTCAGAAAGAAGAGGAAATCATTGGCTAGCACTCCCCAACAAGGACAATATCTCAGAACTGCAGATGAACACCACATTGTTTGATTTTTTTTTTCCTCCCATCTTTTTATATCCCAGTGGTTACTGTGGAGTTTAATGGTAATGAGTGTAGTGTTAAACTTTAAGCTAATAATGAAATGTGGGAAGATTTTCAACCTATAAACGAACCTTTTCTAGAATGTTTTCCTTTGGACTAGATTTGAGGCATCTCGTTACTTATTTCCATGATGCCAGTAGACTGGGTTGTATAACAATTTCAAATATTCTACCTGGCAGATTCTTGTCTATTTTTATCTTATATTCCAGAAGACTCTGGAAGGACCGGAATACTAAGAGATAGATAGCTGGTTCTGATAGTGGTTATGACTATAGGCATATGTTAATTATCTGCTTGGGGAAATTCCCATTATTTCACCAAGATATTTGCTGTGTTTCTTTTAAGTGGTGCTTAGTCATTACATGGTAAGGTAGCATTTCTCTTTCAAAATAGGAAGAAAGAGTATCGAATTTTGTTCCATGAAAAACCTATTATCAGTGTTAATTATTTATAAGTCACTAAATATTTTGCTTGCTACTGATGGGGCAGGGTATGAAGATTTCAGAACCTTGCTCCCATAATTATAGATACATTCCTTCCATTAATAACTGAACATTTGTTTGTAAATGTAATTTCGTAAGCTGAATCATAATTAAAGCTCTATGGTAAATTCTTTTATTTTGCGTAAGATTCCATTGTATTGTATCAAGTGTGTTTTTGAAAATTTTTTTTAGAGCCACATACACTTGTGCTCATATTGAGTAGTTTCCACTATGGAAATGAAAAATCCTATCTCTTTTATCTTAGAAGGAAGGTAGTAAAGAGGTGAAAATTATAGGAAACAGGAGTAGATTGAGTTACATGACCCTTTTTGTATGAAACAAAGAGAACCTAGAGAATATAGTCTAAGGATGGATCTACTGTTCCAAGAAAGAAGATATTTCTTGAGTCTGGTTGCAGATATCCCATCAGAAATAATACAGTGTAATGAGCAGAGATGAACACAGTACACAGGGAACAGGAATACAATTCTACATTAAAGACATATTTTCATGCTTAATTTTTGGTTCTTTGTTGGAGCTCTAAGCTCCAAAATGACTCAAATTATATTCGGCTAAAAGTTTTGAAAGACAAATTGTGCATCTCTGGAAGGTTAGAGTCAGAGTCTGACAGGAACTGGAAAATCACTGCAGACAGTGATAAAATGATCCAAATGTATGACATAGCATTCTCTAGCTTTGATCAAAATTAGATTGGGAGATGATAGCATAAGGGAAGGGGCAAGCAACTATTGCAAACCTCTGAAGGAGGTGACAGTGACTGGAAAGAAGAGTACTTTAGGGTGGGGACAATTCATTTTCCTATCCTGAAAATACCAGGAAAATGCTTTCTAGAAAATTTGGAAATAATGATTTGAAGGATGACAACATTGAGACTTCAATGATGGCAAAACTAACACAATCCAGAGTGGTACGAGTAATTGAATAAGCATGGGATACCCCTCAGTACATAGACCAAGTTTTTCTGAGGGCTGCTATGTCTAATTTCATGTGGTCATGAAAAGATGGCAACAAATAAATAACAAGGAGATGGACTAATTTTTTATTTCTTCTAAATTTTGTTGCTGTTTCTTCCTGCATGTCCCCTCAAAAAATGACTGATACCATAACATGGTTTGAGATCTCTCAGGCTTTACATTTCTCTCATTCCTTTTTCCCTTTTGCTCAGCCTTAGGACAATATTATTCAATTCTCCAGTTGTTTTCTCCTTGAATTAATTATCATGAGTTATAGAGATACAAGTCCTGCTACCTGTTGCACATTGTTAAGTGGCTTCATTAATGCATTAAATTATATCAGCATGAAAATAATTTGTGACTTTTGTACATTTGTATATTATCCTTGCAAACTCTTTTGGAATAATCATCTGCACAAAGATCTTGACGAGAACAGAGAAGAAAAGCCATAGTCTCTGGAAAAAATAATAAGCAATGAATTCCGTAGTAGTTGTTGGCTCACAGTGAATCCTCTAGTGCTCAAATATAGTTTGGGTGAGAATATGGCCAGAGCTTTCTGGCGTTGACCTTTAAGAAAACTGTGTTCACACTGACCAGGGGACATATACTGGTTTCCTATTAAGAGCATCTATGTTATAGCATCTCTTTTAGAAAGTTACTGAACTCTGCAGGAGTGCTCTACAAAGGGCTCCAAATTTATATTGTAGGTAACTGTAGAAGGAAGGGAGGTTAGCACATGGGCAATCTTTGTAAGAGGCAGAAAAGGGTGGACACGAGGTTTGTTTGAGGGTCCTCTTCTGTGTAGTGATCAGCCTACCCTGGTGTGACAAAGCCCTAGAAATGGGCCCAAGATTTATTCCATTGTGCAGTGTGGAGCTTCAAGCGTCTCTTCTTTGCTTCCTTCCCTACCAGAGCCTAAGTTATAAGTCAGACAAGATAGGAGTTTAAGTCCTGGGTCTGCTACCTACTGTCTGTGTGAACTCTAAGCCTCGGATTCCACATCTATATTGCTTTCTAGAGTTCTTGCGAAGATTAAATGAAGTCATGTTTGTAAAGGTGAGATTAAGGCTGGCTATTGTTATTTCAGTGATGTAAATTGAAAGTGAAAATCCAAGTCACAGATGCTTCCGTTCTTTTCTAAAGACTGGATATGAGTAATAGGGAGTGGAAAATGCGTGTGTAGCTAGGAGATAGCCTGGGGACACTGCCTAGGATTTCCCATACTCCCAAGGTACATTTTGCTCCCTGGCTTCTCCTTGACTCTTCTTTGCTTCCTTCGCTTCCAGAACCTGAGTTATGAGTCAGAAATAATGGACTGGTGAGTAGGTGGTACTCAGGTGAATACCTATCCCAGTCTATAAAATATTCATTTCTGGATATAGAATTAAATGAAGTCAAAAGGAAGCCAGAGACTATAGGTCAACCCCGTTCATCACTGAGTCCAGGATAGAGATTCTGGGATTAACTGTGTTCAAACTTCTACTAAACATGATGTTATGGGTTGAGTTGTGTCTGCCTTCTCCAAATTCATATGTTGAAATCTCAATGCCTAGAGCCCTCAAATGTGACTTAATTTGAAAATAGAGTGATTGCAGATGTAATGATTTAAACTAAGATGAGATCATACCGGAGTAGGGTGGGCCCCTAATCCAGTATGGCCTGTGTCCTTATAAAAAGGGGAAATTTGGAGACAGATACACACAGAGGAAGAATGTCATATGAATAAGAAAGCAGAGATTGGGGGCATCTGTAAGTCATGGAATACCAGAGATTTCTAGCAAACCATCAGAGTTAGGAGAGAGGCATCAAACAGATTTTTGAGCACAGCTCTCAGAAGGAAACAACCCAGCTGACACATACTTGGATCTTAAACTTCTAGCTACCAGATCATAAAACAATGAATTTCGGTTATTCAATTTGTGGTACTTTGTTACAGCAGCCCTGGGTTAGTTAGCAAACTAGCACACCTGGGTGATGTTATCTCCATTTCTCTTAAACAGCTCTGGCTCTAGAGGCATTTGCTAAAAATCCATGCTGAATAAAATATCAAAATATCAAAATTTCAAATAAAGTTAGGATTAATAGTGGCTTCATGCTAAGTATATTAAAGGATGAGTGAAAAGTAATAAAAAATTAGTAATACGGATCCGGTTCTTAGTTAAGTTTTCGATATTTTATCATGGATTTTTTGTCTTAATTTTTATTTTCTAAAATATTGCACAAAAGTATCGTTTATGTTGATAACTGTGATTTTTGGCCCCCTTGAATTTTATACCTGAGGTGAACACCTAACTTGCCTCACCCTACTCCTTACTCTGCCTCAAAACCAGCTGAGGCTAGGACCCAACACACAGGAGGCTGAAACCTGTGTGATTCCAACACTCATCATTTTGTTTTTGGCCACAAAGTGAAGAAAGAGTGCTTGCCAGATATTTCTTCTGAACTTTCATGTCATCTCAAACACAAGGATTAATATAAAACTCAGCTCTCAATTCTAAAATGATTCCCTTGCTGTCCTTCTTTCTTCAGTTATTCTCCCATTGATTCTGGGTCAAACTTCAGTATCATTCTTAACTCTGCAATCTCTCTTGTTACTCATACCCAGTTGTTAATCAGGCTAATTCTTTCTCTAGCACTGAAGTAAAATGACCTTATTGTCCTTTTGTCAATAAAATGACCTTATTGTCCATTTACTATGTCCAATAAATATTCAAGAATACATTGATATATAAAATTCATATATTTAGAAAGTCTAAAGAAGAGAATAAAAAATTATCAGTAATCTCACTGTCCAGAGATACCTTCTTTGATATTTCAGTATATAGTCTTCCAGATACCTTCTATCTGTTCTTGAAAATATATTTTCAAAAAATGGTATTATATTATATGTGCTATTTGGTAATCTTACCTTGTTAACATGTTGTTAGTTATCTTGTTAATTATGGACATCTTTTCCTGTTACTACATCTAGATCTACAAAAGATTTTTAATGGTTTCATAGAATCCAAATAAATGAATGTGCTATAGTGCATTTAAGCAATGTCTTTTCATATAATAGAATACTAGGCTCATATCTATTTTTTTTACTACTACACACAATACCACAATGAACATTTTAAAATATACACTTGCCTGATAATTTCCTCAGGCTAAATTATTAGAAGTAGAATTATTGGGCCAAAAATAAACACTTTTGATTTGATACTAATTGCTCAATTAACAAAATTTTACATTCACCATTGGTTTACAGAAGTGTCTCTTCCTCCTGAGTATCATTTAATCTTTTGAATATTTCACTTATTTTTTGAATTGCCTTTCGTGTCCATTTTGTAGGTTCTCTTTTGGAGGTTGTTCAGCTCTTTTAGTGTTTTTTTCTTGTTTTACAGAGGTGTTTTATTAAGATTATTATTTGGATATTAACTCTTAGTTAATTTTATGTCTATAGCTAATATTTTCTCCAGTTTTTTAGTTGTCTTTTAACTTTATTCAGGTTGTATTTACCAAACTAGAAATTTTAGGTTTTATGTAGTAAAATCTCTCTGTATTTTTCTTTATTTCTTACTTTGGAATTAATTATACTTAGAAAGTCCTTCACCTCAAGATGATAAAATAATTTACCTGGATTTTCTTTTGGTATGATCACAGTTTTTGCTATTTATACATTTAAAATTATTGTTGGTGTAAGGGTTGTGGTGAATTCTTCCTGTATCTTTCTTTCTAATCCTCTGTTTTGCTGCTAACAGGACAGTCTTCCCTTGAAAAAAGTATTCCAAACACTCTCCATTGTTAAAACAACAACAACAACAACAAAACTCCCAGAACCCTCTAGCCATTTCCATTTTTCTACTCTTATCACTCAGTCTTATCGGTATAGAAGCTTTCTACTCAAGATGGGCTGGCATCATCACTGTCTCCCAAACATGCTTTCTTGCCTCTGTGCCTCTGAGCATGCTGTTCTCCCCTGAAATGCTCTGTCCAAATCCAAGTCATTCTTTGCATTCCTTGAGGTACCTCCAGGGAGTCATTTCTGGAGCACACTTTCCATGGAGCTCTCTCCTTTTAAAAATTCCTACGTCACTGGTATATTTGGTTCTTAATTGTATGCTGACTAGTTGTGTTATTTAACTTTCTACTTGTGTATTTATTTATTTTTAAATTGAGTGGAATCTATGGAATCTACTTGTGTACTTAAAGTTACAGACTTAAGGGTTTCGGAGTTGGAAGAAACTCAAGATATCTGTCATTTATTGTGTTATCTGACATTGAAACCTGTCTATAATATTCTTGTTAAGTAGTCGTTTAGCTTTCACTTGATTACCTCCAATAATGGAGGACAAACTACATCCCACGACTGCCCATGCCATTCTCAGTCAAGTTCTAATGATTATGTGTGTGTGTGTGTGTGTGTGTGTGTGTGTGTGTGTGTGTATTATAAGCTTTCAAATATGCCTTTTTGTGTCTTTCACTCTTGGAGGGAGTTACTGAAAGAACACATACCTGGAATAACTTGTTTTGAATCTTGATTTCTGTAACTAATAGTTACTTAATCTTGGGCATAATATTCCACTTCCATTGAACATCACGTTCCTCATTTGTAAAACAGGGACACTAACACCTACTTGATAATAATGTAGTAAGAATAACATTAAATGAGAATTAAATTAATCAAATGAAGACATATATAAAAGTCCCTGGCATAGATCTTAGCACTAAGGAAATATTCAATTAATATCTGTTGAATTAGAATTTAACTTATCTTCTATAGCCACACAGACAAAATCAAATCTTATAGGTTACTATTATACTCACTTTACTTAAGTCTTTTCTTTGTAAAATATTTTCAATTACTTGTTTTCTGATAACATGATTTTCTGTCATAATTTCCACTGTAGCTTCAATGCTACTGTGCCCCCAAGAGGACCCCTGCCCTTTGCCATCCCTTTGTCAGTGGACAAGACCCCAGGAGAAATGTGGAGAATCTGTGGGGAGTGGGAGGGTGTACAAATCATATAAGAAAGAGGTGGGGGTTTACAGAAAAAATTAATCTGGCCAGTATAAAATATAACTGGATGACTTATTTTTAGAACGACAATTTTTTGTGCTGACTGTGTGTCATGCAGGTCCAAATGTTTTATTTATTTTCATATTTCATCCTCATAATAAATCCATGAGTCATAGGGTCCATAACTTTATTATTGTCATTTTACAGCTAATGTTCAGTGATATGTGGGGACTTAGTATTAATAAGTATGTGCCTCTCTTATTTTTCATTTCTGTAATAGAATTACTGAGGCTGCATAATTTATGAAGAAAATAAGTTCATTTGGCTCACAGTTCTGGAGGATGGGAAGTTCAAGAGCATGGTGCTGAGATCTGGCGAGGGCCTTGAGCTGCTTCAGTACATGGAGAAAGGTATCCTATGTCAAGAGAGGAAGCAAGAGAAGACTGAGGGAGCCAAACTCACTTTTATGACAACCCACTCGTGTGATTACAATCCCCCTACCCTTAGAACTAACTTACTCTCACTAAAAGGACATTAATGAGGGTGGAGCCTCCATGACCCAAAAACCTCTTAAAGGTTCTACCACCTCTTAATGCTGTTAGCGACCAAATTTCCAGATGAGTTTTGGAGGGGACAAACCACAGTCAACCCATAGCAGTGAGGGACCTAGGATTTCTGTGTGGATTAAGTGAATTGATATTTATAACATACTTAGAACAGTGTCTGACACATAGTAAATACTACATGTGTTAGCAATTATTATTATGATTCCTTGATTTTAGATTTTAGAAGATCCTCTCCCAAATTTGTTTTCTTTTACCCACAGAGCTAGAGTTCTCATATCTTTCTATTCTCAATCCCAAGAAAGTCAACAGACCCTGCAACGTATGCTCACCCCTTCTCTAACAGAGCCAACAGAACCTAGGTGGAGAAAATGCAATTTAAAAAAATTCTATAATACTAAGTTGGCATTCGGGTTTTCATGCCTCAGTCTTTTGAGTTGGTTAATATAAGTCTCTGTGGGAGATGGCTGTGCTCTCAGTATGATGACTAGTCAGGTCCCTGAGTACAAGGCACAGGACCAGACTTCCAACTGTGACAAATCCATCAAGTAAATAGGGGTTGGTCTGCTGGACTTACTACCTGGTGGAGACATAAAGATATTGCTATATGCCTAAGAAATTGCATTTTTAAGAATATGCCTACGAACCTGTATTTTTTTCCCAGATCTTGTTCAGATAATTTATAAGTAAAAATGATATTTTAGATCATTTATAAGTAAGAATTATTGTCATTAAGATATTATTGCAGGAGAAAAGTTATAAATCATCTGTTTTTCCCTCTAGAAAACTTTATTATATACTTTTAATTATAAGAGTAAAACATTTACTATGTAAAAAAGGAAGTATATAGAACCACATAATGCAGCAAAAAAAATACATGATATTTTTAATCTCTTAAAGAAGTTTGTTGATTTTCTGATGTTTAAGATGCCATTATTTTAATTGAAGTAGAATTTAAATTTACATTTTGTGAAAAACACAAAGTATACAATTCAGCAAGTCTGTTAAATGTTTGGTAAATCTCCAAGTCCACACCCCAAAGAAACTATGATTTTGATTTCTATCATCATTTCTTGTTCTTGAATGGAATACACAATATGCACTCTTTTATGTGTGTTTTGTTGTTGTTCAATATAATGTTAAATAATGTAGCACACACCAGGTGCATACATTTTTTTGCTGAGTAATGATATGTTTATTCATTCTACTCTTGATGAACATTTGGTTTGTTTTAAGGTATTGGGTATCATGAATACAGTGTCCCTATACATTCTTGTAACAGTCTCTTTGTAGATATATGCTTTCATTTCATTTGAGTAGTTACCTAGAAAAGAAATTGCTGTGTCACAGCTTAGACGTATGTTTAACTTTGTAACAAACTGCAGGTTTCCTTCAATGATTGTACTATTTTACACTTCTAGCCTCCATATCTAAGAGTTCCAGTTTATATTGTCAATTTAGTGGGAATGTTTTACATAGAAATAATACAAGTGTTTTTCTTGTGTGATAAAGTTTTATCTCAGCCTCATATCTGAGTCTAACGATTTGGATATGACCTAACATTTGATTTATACATAAAACCTAGGCATTGTTGTTTACATTACACTGTTGTTTATAATCATTGCACTATTGCAATGATTCAAGTCTTTGGTATAGGGCCTGGGATGGAATAACTAGAGGCCTACCTTTAAAAAAATCAGAGTCACAATGGGTAGAAATAATAACTTACATTTAGGTAAGAAAGTGAATGGTTTCAATAATTTCTAATAACCTAGTTCTTCCGTCTGATATAATCAGGAACAGAACCTGCCTGCCAGACATGGGTTTTCTTTTTGACAGAAACAGAAAGTTGTCCCCAACATTTACTTCCCTATTCTTTGTGGAAGGATACAGGATGCCCAGATTTTAGATAATGTTCTTCATCTTTCTTAGCAGGTAGGATGTGGCCAAGTGACTTACTTCTGGCCAATGAATGCAAGGAGAAACATCTTTTGGCAGTGCACCCGTTACTTAGCTATTGCCATTTCACTCCAAATCATCTCTACTCTGCAGAGTAATGATGTAGTTGGGATTCCACAAGCTACATTTCCTAGCATTCTTTTTCTGTTAGGTTTAGCCAGTAGCTAGCCCTACAGCAATACTGGAAGTTAGGCAGAGAAGAGAAGAGATTTTCATCCTGTTTGCTTGTTATTCTTGTCAGTGAGATCCTAGCAGCAGCATTTTGTTTCAGGCTCTTGCTGCTTTTGGTACTTGCATAATTAGCCTCATTTGTTTCCTCAGGAGTACCTGGAGTAGCCAGGTCCCACCTTTTTAGACCTTCTAGGTTCTTCTGATAATCTAAACTCTTCT
Source organism: Mandrillus leucophaeus (assembly GCF_000951045.1). Classification (NCBI taxonomy): domain Eukaryota; kingdom Metazoa; phylum Chordata; class Mammalia; order Primates; family Cercopithecidae; genus Mandrillus; species Mandrillus leucophaeus. Next base: position 4,644,789 of record NW_012105365.1, read on the forward strand.
TTTCTCCTGGCGTAAGGAATGTTAGCTGTACTTATCTCTGGGTTACATCCCTGTTTCTATTTTACTCTTTCAGGTCACCAATACCTGTATAACCAGTTCCTTGTATTTAATCCTCTCTGTTGAAACATTATAGTGCTTGTTTTCTTGACAGGTTCTAATGCATAGTAATGAGAGTGGTCCCAGAAAGCAAATCTTAAAAGATGGAATTCTAGAATTGGTTCAGTTATGTTCTTAGCCTTAAATGTACTGGTCAACCCTTTGCTAATAAAAATGAGCTATTAATAATCCATGACATATATTGATATCATAATCAATTAAATGATCTCCTGTTGCTGATTGTGATGAAGTGTTTACTGAAACAAATGCCTTAGAGATAAAGTGGCATGGTCATATCTTTTTGGTAGTAATGAAAACCACAAAAACTAGAGGTTAAGGTAAATGATTTTAATTGCACTGGAGAGCTTACAGAGAAAAGGTGACAAGTTCAGGTCTTTAAACTCTCAACTAAAGACATTGTAGGAGAACCAGAGTGTTTCTATAGTAGCCATACAAGAACCTTTTACTTTTTGTAGCCACTGAGATGACTTTTCAGGTCAGTCCAGAACTTAATTGTGTAGGTTGCAGAATTACAAGTTGAACTTACAGACTTGAAAGTTAGTACATTGATTGGGAAGGAGTGAGACTTGGAATGGGGTATCAAGTGGCCTCAAAGCTAAGAGTCTTGAACCCCTGAATTTTTCTGAACCTCTCTTGCAGCAGAATCAGTTCCTTCTATTGTATTTGTGAAGACTGGCCTTCCCTTATTTGAAGATCTTGTAATAAACTTGCATGAGGCAGTTGCTTTACAATGGAATGCCTAGTCTTGTGAAGATCCATCAGCACCATTTCCTGTGGCCTGTAGTTCCATAACCTGAGTCAGATTAAATACCAGGTATGACATAGGAGGGCATAATGTATACACAAAATAACTGCAAGATTTTGCTAATATATATGTTGGCAGAAACCTGTGGAATTTATGTGGGAATGGATTTTCTGGTTGTTAGATGAAAGTAGTTAGAATATAATACTGTATTAGGCTAAATGTATTTATATGAATTCATAAGGAGTCTAGATTTAATGTACTAGCTTGAGTAGCTGCAAGTAGCCATAACAGTTTTCTTGGTTGAATAAAATCTGGACTTAGTGATGGTCTACATTCAATGAGGTTGAGATGGTGAAGCTTCTGAGCATAATATTGAGGAAGGAATTCAAGGGTTTAAAGAGGTAGGAACATTAGGGTGACTTAATCATATGGAATCTTGTACTACCCCATCCCCTCCACTATACTACTGAAGAGATCTTAGCAATTACTCCCTTCAGTAAGGCATTGAAAAATATATTAGTAAGAGGAGCTCCAGCCTCCATGCAAATAACTGTGGTGACTGTTCTCTGGAGGCTTGGGATGATAGTGAGAGATGCTGCCATTGAAATAGTGGTGATGGTGGTATCCTGAAAAGGCAAGAGGGTAGTTAGCAGTACTTAACCACCAGAGATAAGGTAGCACAATTGTTACAGTTGGCAGGAGAAAGAAAACAGAATCAGAATGATTTGATTTAAATTTACTCAGGAAGACACTGAGGAGCCTCAAATTTAAGTTTGTTGGTAGAACCAGTGCTCAATCTCTTAACTTCCAGGCTGAGACTCCCCTTTATTGGTCTGTACTTTACTTAGACCCTAATCCATTAGATTACTTTTGTTTGTACTTCAGTCTTCAAGGTCACATTGATTTTACATATTTGTATTCATGCATACTTATTCTTTCTCTCACACATGATTCATGGATAGAAAATAATGGGACAATACTCTAACATAAAAAAATGAAAATTGCAATTCATTACAGTAACTGCATGTTTATGCTACTTTCAAGCTACAACAGCAGTTTAGTTGCAACACAGTCTTGTGACGTGTAAAGCCTAAAATATTTACTATCTGGTTTAACATAGAAAAAGTTTGCCTATTGCTGTTCTGAAAAATAAAAACGCTGCAGATAAAGCTCAAGTTCCCTGAGCTCAGTCCTCTTTTTGTCAGTATAAATTCTATAGTTTTATGTTTTAATCTTTGTAGATTACCTATAGATTTGAATAATCTATCATTTCTCTAGTTGCTAGGGAAGATGAGCAAATTTTCCAAAAGATTGGAATGACTCTCCTGAGGAGGTGGCTCCTTGGCCTCCCTTTTCAAAGGTGCATTTTTTTTTCCTTTTTATTTTTACAAATTTATGGGGTACATGTGCAGTTTCGTTACATGTGTAGATTGCATAGTGGTTGAGTCAGGGCTTTTATTTATCACCTAAATAACGTACATTGTACTCATTAACCAATTTATCATCATTATCCAACCACTCACTCCCTCACCCTTCTGAGTCTCCATTATCTATCATTCCACTCTCCATGTCTGTGTGAATACATTTTTTTAGCATTCAATTATGAGTAAGAACTGGTGATATTTATGTTTCTGTGCCTGGCTTGTTTTACTTAAAATAGTGACCTCCAATTCTATCCATATTGCTGTAAAAGACATAATTGCATTCTTTTTTATGGCTGAATAGAATTCCTTGAGATATATGTATCACATTTTCTTCATCCATTTATTTGTTGATGGACACTTTGTTTGATTCTGTATCTTTGCTATTGTGTGTAATGCTGTAGTAAACATAGGAGTCCAAGTATCTTTTTGATATGTTGATTTCTTTTCCTTTGGGTAGATACCCAGTGGTGGGGACTGCTGAGTTTAATGGTTGTTCTATCTATATCTTTGAGAAATTTCCATACTGTTTCCCATAGAGGTTTCACTAATTTACATTCCCACCAGCAGTGTGCTATCACAGTTCGCTTTCCTCTGCATCCTCCTCAAAGGTGTATTTTAAAGATTTTAATTACTGCAGAGAACTTTTACAGGTCACTGATACAATGCAAAGTTGCCTCTTGACAATTAATTACATGTAACCAATATGTGGATGCTTAAAAAGTCGATCTCACAGAAGTAGAGATTAGAATAGTTACTAGAGGCAGGGGAAGGATAGGAGTTTGGGAAAGTAGCCAAAGGTTGATTAACAGATACAAAAGTCCAGCTAGATAGGAGGAAGCACAATAGATTGCCTATAATTATCAACAATTTATGGTATATTTTCAAATAGCTAGAAGAGTAGATTTTGAATGTTCCCAACATAAATAAGTGATAAATGTTTACAGTGATGGATATGCTAATTTCTCTGATTTGATCGTTATGCATTATATATGTATCAAAATATCACACTGTACCTAAAAAGATGTACAATTATTATGTGTCAACTAAAAATAATCATGAAAGCAAAAAAAGAAGTTCTTTTTTTGATTGCAAAGACGTAACTTTACTTTTTAATTATTAACATGCACTATGTTATAAAAACCCTTCCTGCACTAAAAAAAATTAGTGAAGGAAGACCTTAAGTTTTAAAAGTCTATTAATTTGTCAAATTTAAGATTAATACACATTCAAAGAATACAGACAAATGAACAAGTATATAAAAAAATGTTTAACGTCACTAATCATCAGAGAAATGCAAATCAAAACTACAAGGAGATATTGCCTCATACCCATTAGTATGGTCATTATTTTAAAAAATCTCACAAAAGACAACAGGTGTTGAGGAGGATGTGGAGAAACTGGAACTGTTGCACATGGTTAGCACAAATGCAAACTGGTGTAGGTGCTATGATGCTATGGAAAACAGCATGGAGATCCCCCCCATAATTAAAAATGGAACTACCATATAATCCAAGATTCCTAGATCTTGGTATTTATCCAAAAGAACTGAAATCAGGATCCTGAAGAGATATTTGCACTCTCATATTCATTGCAGCACAATTCACAATAGCCAACATGTGAAAATAACCAAAATGTTAATTTACAGATGAATATATAAAGAAAATGTGGTATGTGCACATAATGGAATATTATTTAGCCTTCCAAAGAAGGCAATTCTGCAATATGTGATGGCACGGATTAATCTGGAGGATATTATGCTAGTTGAATGAGCCAGACACAGATAGACAAATACTGCATGATTTTGCTTATGTGAGGTGTCTAAAATAATTAAATCATGACTCAAAGAGTGGAATAGTGTTATCTTGGGCTGAGCAGAAGGGAGAATGGGCAGTTACGAGTCAACAGGCATAAAGTTTCAGTAAAGCAAGATAAATAAGCTCTAGAGATCTGCTATATATCATTGTACCTATAGTAACAATAATGTATTGTATAATTAAAAATTTGTTGAGAGAGTAGACCTGATGTTAACTGTTCTTACTACAAAATAATTTTAAAAGTAGTACACGTTCATTATATAAAATTAGAAAAAGATATAAAAGTAAAATGAAGAAAAAATTATAACTCTTTAGCTTCATCACCTAAAGACAACCATTGTTAACAATTTGGTTTCATTCTCAGCATTAATTTTAATTCCAAAAATTCTAAGTAAATAAAATTGATGCATTCACTTTTTTCAAATTATTTCTAGCTTAGCCTCTAATGTACTATTTATACCGTATTTAGTCAATAAATAATTACTTGCCATCTACTTCTTTTTTGGTATGAATGTAAGGTTGTATCTATTTTCCAAAAACCAAGAAACATACTCCTATCTAGGACAGGCCATTACTCCCTAAATTACTAAAGTCGTCCTGGAGATGAAGTTGTTTTGAGATGATTGATTTTTTTCATTATCCCACAAGCCTGGATATTTACTACTGTGTTTCTTTTTTACTATTCATGTTTTAAAAACCTCTCAGGGAAACAGAAATATTTTTTAAAAACTCCAGAATCCTTCTCCATTTCAGTGCCTCAGTCACCCCATGCTCTTGTCTAGCTCTTATATTCCCTACAGAACTGCATCCTGGCTTCTTAGTCCACTGCAGAGGACATGCCATGTTTGAATTCTTCCTGATGGACATAACAACTGAAAATGTGCCAGTCTTAAGACAGATTTCAAAAGCCTTTTCTCACATGATTAAACAACTATGTTGATTGAATAATGATTTGATTCTTACTTCAGCCTTGCTTCCCTCTCCCAATATTATGTTTACATTTTAAAAGAGGCCTTCGATGACTATTGTATTACTTTCCTATTGCTGCTGTAACAAATTGCCTCAAAATTTGTGCCTTAAACCCATACAAATCTATTATCTTACAGTTCTGGAAGTGGGATGCCCAAATGGATCTCATTAGGCTAAAATCAGGGAGCTGGCAGGGCTATGCTCCTTTCTGGAGGCCCCAAGAAAGCCTCTATTTTCTTGCCTTTTCCAGTTTGTAAGGGTCTACCACCTCCCTCTTCCATCTTCAAAGACAGCAATGTCCTGTTGAGTCTTTCTCACATCATATCACTCTAACTCTGACTCTTCTGCTTCCCTCTTGCACATTTAAGTTTCCTTATGATTACACTGGGACTTTAGATAGTTCCTCCCTTTTCCCCCTTGTAAGGGTCTTAATTCAATCACGTCTGCAAAGTCCCTTTTGGCAGGTAAGGTATCATATTCATAAATTCTGGGGGTAGAACATGGATACCTTTAGAGGGGAGGGGTGCGTTATTCTCAAATACTTTGACTCAGAACTGTGGATAGTATCTGAAATGAGAAACAATCATTGGGGAGATACCATTTTCCTTTTGCTATTTCTCAATAATGCTTGTTTACTAGTTTAGCTGTTAGAGTAATAAAACACCTTTCAGGAGTAAAGTGACTATTTTTGCACACTCTTTTTCAGGGCTGGTCCAGGGCAAAATTGTGAAGCAGAATTTTCTTTGACCTGTCAATTTTTTCCCCTTTACTCCTACTCCTAATTATTTCTCAGAACTCTGCTCACTTCTCTTACTTCCAGTCTTATACTAATCCTGATAAGGTCTTTTTGTAATAAGGGCTAAAGAAGTAACTCTTCTGAAGGCATTTTCATGTAATCAAAATGTTTTGAAAAGTAAAAGACTTAAAGACACAGTGGAATTCTAAATTCTAAAATGATTGGGAATTAACCAGTAAGTTATATTCAACTATTTCTTCATTATATGCTATGCTAGTTACTGAGGGAGGGAGGGATCCAAAGATAAGTAAGGTTCAGTTGCAATTCTCAAGTATATGACAGTCTGGTCAATTTAGAATTCGTATTATTGGATCAGAGGACTTTCAAACCAGTCACGTACTTTCTAATTCTTTGTCCCTGTACTATGATTTATAGATATCAGGATTTAAAAGCCAGATGTTTTCTTTATGCAACTGCTGTGGACCTATATTTATCAATGATTGTAAATTTACTCATATAATGTGCCAATAAAATGTAGCTTTAAAGTTTCCTGTACCTTCTTGTGGCAGAAATGGGGGAGGAGGAGATGAGACATAGACTTTAAACTTGCCAGTAAACAGTATCATCTTTTTAAAATAATCTCTTCTGAATGATTCTGATTCTTAGATTTAAAATTTCTTTAACTTCTTTCAATAACGTTCTAAAATGGTATCTGGGTGTATTTGGGGGTAAGGCTGTGTGACCACATGATTGTAGGAGGAGACAGACATCTCTAGATTTTAGCCGGTCTCTGCTGTGAAGTGACTATTCTGGCTAGTGTCCAGTGAGGTGTACTTGGGCCTATGTGGTCATTTGGACACTTGGCTGGCATATACCTGATCCCAGTCATATGTTTCTAGATGTGAAGTTTTCACATATCACGGCCTCACAATCCCAACCTCAGGCCTTTGCTCGTCCTCCAGCTCTCTCAGAACCTCATGTATCTTTATCAGGGCATGTGTCTCCATTCCCGCTGTTCTGTCTAGGCATTCCATCCTGAGAGAGAAAGGAAAGGCATAGTCATTTGATCTTACTTTTGGATTTCCTTGTCATTTCTATTTTCTGCACTCTCCCTGAACAGGAAGCTGTGGGCTCTCTCTGTCTTTTTTTTTTTTTTGGGAGGGGGTAGACATCTTCTATATCATGTTATCAAGGATTATGAAAAGTCTGAGATTTACCCTGCTTTCAAGTTAACAAGTTAGCTTGTTACAGTTTCCTGAGGGCTGGCAGAAGACGTGAGATTCCTGAGTCAGACTGAGGACTTTATTACTCATGGTACATGAGGCAGCATGGCCCTCATGTTAGTGCCCATTCTCCAAGTCCCTCAAGTCCCATGGAGCAATGTCAATGGCCCTAGATGGGTGCTATGCACACAGTAGATTTATGTTACAGCTGAGAAGCCCTAAACTTAAAAAACCTCAAACTTGCACAAACTTTTAACCAGAGGAAGACATTATTTTTCTTTTACTATACGGCAAACCTACTGTGTGCTTCAGAGGGACATACTATCTCTGCTTTCCAAGACTGTTCACTGTGTGTCATCTCTGAACAGCTAGTGCAGAAGGAAAGGCTGTCAGCCTCTTTCCACAAGATGTCAAGAAACATGAAAGACTCACGGAGAATTGTCTCCAAACACACATATTCTTAACCTATGAGTTCTAAGTTTCACAACTTATAGTTAAGGGTAAGAAGGATATTCTTTTTATATTATGAAAGAAACTATGCTAGAAGTCAACTATGACAAGAGGCTGGCCATTCTAAGAGCTTTGGAATGCCTAGGAACTAGAGATTATTAAGAATAAAATAAATTGGTTTGATGTCCCTCCAATATTGCCCAAATTATCTATTGATTTTCATTCTTATGCCTTTCCTAGTATTTAATACTTAGAGAGGTCACACTTACATGATGCTTATAACACACAGGTATGGTCTTGACTAGACTAGGCCAGTTGCAATCTAAATTATACTGACAGATCAGAGCCAGAATATATGAGAAAATATTCTTGAGGATAGCTTAGTTTTTTTTCCAAGAAACGTTTTTGTTTCTTGGAATATAATTTATTAGAAGTAGTGGATGCAGATTTGTTTTGGTTATAAATAAATAAAGTTGAAAGTGATTACATGAAATAGTTAAGGGAGGCTCAGGGATTTATGTACTAAATCTAAGTTTTGAATAGAAAATCTGAACAATTCTATTAAAAAATTACTTTTGGGAATTATCTGAATTATCAAAATTACTTTTGAGAAGATTCCATAGCTTCGTTTTGTGCTTTATTCTCACATGTAAACTGTCAGGTAGTAAGGTGGTTCATGATACTTGACAGAATAATTAACATTAGCTGCTGTGAGAAACAACTCACAAGTTGCAGTGGCTTAATACAGAAATGTTTTATTTCTTATTGATGTCACAGACCAAAAGAGACCAGGTGGCTCTCCTACAGATTTTCTTCCCTGGTGTTGAGTCAGGGACCCAGGTTCCTTCCATTGAGTGCTTCTGCTTTCCAGGAAAACTTCCAGATTCCCTCACTGAGTGCCCTTCATTTGACCAGCTGACAAGCAGAGTGTGGAAGACCACATGGGATGTTTCAGGGGTCAAGCCAGAAACTGAGGTATATCACCACCCTACATTTCATTGGCCAAACTAGTTACAGGCCTTGACTTAGACTCAAAAGGTGGGGAAATGTGACCTTTCTATTGTCTATGTCACATTCTTTGAAAGGAGTGTGTCAGTCAACAAGATTTATTGATGATCAGCTTGGTGCATATCATTGTATTAGACACTGCGAAAGTAAAAAGAGAGTTAAAAGTTCACACACACACAGAGAAAATGGATTAAAGCAGGAAGTCTGGATTCATTCTGGTTAAGTAAGTCATTGGGGGCACGTTTAACCCTAGGAATAACGTATACATTATGGTATTTATTGTAGCATATTTTCTGGGCTCAAATTTATGTCCAGATTCCTCATAGACAATTGCAGACAGTCCTCCGTGTTCAACAGCAGAAGCAACAGAAGGAGGGGCTCAACAGTGTAGGAAATTGAATATACCAATAACAGGTTAATTATTTTCAGAAGCATAAAAATAGACTACACATTCATCAGTCAGAGGCAACTTAAAGGAGTATGGGATTAGGAGTTTGGGATCTGGGTCCTGAGAAAACTATATAAAAGACCAGGAAACAAATGACAGGATATGTTGGTTGTCATCAAATTGGCAAAGGACTGTTATGTAAAAATAAAGAGGGAAATAAACCAGTGGGAATACTGAATACCTACTGACATTACTAGCTAAGGGAAAGCAAACGTAAGTTAGTTACCTCAACCTCTTTTTGTGTCACAAAAGACTTATAAATAAATGTATTTTCAGTAGATTTAGTGACCTCATAATTATGGAATGGGAGCAAATTAAGCAGCTGCTTGCCTTCTGAGGTCCAGTTTTGCCCCTCCCCCTCTTGTTTTTAAATGACTCAGATGATCACGTAGCACAGTAATGGTCATAGGGAACTGATATTTGTTGAATGCCTGTCATATGTTGGGTACCACATAGGAACTTTACAAAAATGTGTGTTTAGTATTTTAATTCTCAGGAGGATATTCTGAGGCAGGCATGATAATTTCTGTTTTAGCAGAAGGGAAAACTGAGGCCCAGTGAAGTTATGTGACTTGATGAAGGACACATTAACAAATTGTGGAACTGTATGTAGAAACCAGGTCTTTGGACATGGTTCACTGCTTTACATAGTAACGCTGATATTAATATAACTGATTATTTTATCCTCTGGTCGATATATTGAGCATTTTATAAGGCATGAAAGGCAGAATAAAAGATTGCTTATTTGAGCTCTGAAAAAAGGTAAAAGAAAGGTGAAGTTGAAATGTTAAAATGTATTCATTTTGGCACCAGAGAAAAATATGCATACCTCTCTCATTCTGCTGTTCACATTTTATTCTCTTTTTCTTCCTTTCTAATTTATACCTCACCAATTTCTGAAAAAGGACTGATGAAAGCTCTGTGGCTGACCCCCAGAAAATACATAATGTAATAAAATTATTTTCAAATTTCTACCTAATTAAATTGCTTGCCTTCGGATTGTAAAGAACCAACAGTATTGATAAATTAAAAAACGATCCACATAGGCGGTACATGTTTTGTCCTTTATGAATAGAACTATACTATGTGCATTTTGTATAGCTTGCTTTTTGTTTGAAACTATGTTCTTTGGATTCATCTATGTTGCTTTATGTAGCTGTAGTTCTTTAAATTTTACTGTTGTATGTTATTATGTTCCTAATAAAACACACATAATTTTATTTTTTTCATATGGTTAACTAATTAGAGTTCATATATTCTTCACCAAATTGGGTTGCTAACTCTGTAATATATTGTTTCGTGACTTGTATAACCAAAAAGCCACTCTCCATTCTTAGATCACATTTAATAATATTTTATTATATGGTTATGATTAAACATGTTTTAATTTGAAATTAAATTGTGTTAAGGTGGATTACTTTTATTTTTTCCTAGATTGCTTTCTAAAACACAAAAGGTGGATTAATCTAGATCTGTGAGCAGGAAGCAGGAAGCAGGAAAGGTGTAAAAGGGAGAAATCTGAGGCAGGGAGACCAGTTAGAACTTCATCACAGGTTCAAGAAAATGAGACTCTGAATGTTGACAGTGACATAGGAATAAAAAGGACAAAAATGTGAGAAACTTTGCAGAGGAAGAACTGACTGTATTTAGTGAACAATTCAATGTGGAAAGCAAAGTAAGTTAATTGTTAAGCATTACTACAAGGTTTGAGCTGGATGACTTTAGGAAAAAGATTATTTCAATTTTAAATGTATTAAAATTAATGTGGTTACAGGACATTGAAGTAGAGATTTAGGAAGTATTTGTATGTAGTTAACAAGTTAAATCTTTTGAAGGGATTTTTTATAAAAAAAACTTTGCTGGTTTCTCTATTCTTATTGTTTTATAAGAACTCTTTACATATTCTGGGCCAGGCATGGTGGCACGCACCTGTAATCCCAGCCACTTGGGAGGCTGAGATGTGAGAATCACTTGAGCTTAAGAGGTGGAGGTTGCAGTGAACTGAGATTGTACCACTTCACTCCAGCCTGGGAGTGAATAGAGTGCAATAGAGTGAGACTCCGTCTCAAAACAAAAGAAAACAAAACAAAAACAAAAACAAAAAAGAACTCTTTACATATTCTGGATACAAATCCTTCTCCCAGGATTATCTTCTTCTGGTTTGTATCTTTGTGTTTGTTCACTTTTAATATTTTTGTTGGTGTCTTTTGAGGAACAAAAGTTCTTCATTTTTAGGTAGTCCATTTTGTCAATAATTTCCTTTATGTTTGTGCATTTTATTTAGGAAATTTTTCCATAGTGAGGCTATCAAAAATATTTTCCTGGATTGTATTCTAATTGTAGCTTTTTTTGCAATCACATATAGATTATTAATACAACTGAAGTTGATTGATTGTTGCTTATGGTACTAGATAGAGACACAATATCATTTGTCCCCTTCATGGATGCACAGTGGTCCCATCACCATCTGTTGAAGTCTATTTATCTTCCACAAATTTCTAATACCACTTTGGTCATATATTAAGTAATAAATGTATGAGTCTGTTTCTAAACTCTTTATTCTGTTTCTGTAATTATCAATCCATGTCAGTAGCACTTGAATTTAATTTCTTTAATTTTATAATAAATCTTGAAATCTAATAAGGAAAATGCACAAAGCATTTTTTTCTTCTCAATAGAATAATGTCTTAACAATTTTTTGATCTTTGAACCTAAGAATAAATTTTAGACTCAACATATTAATTTGTACACATACATACACAGGATTAAAAAAAACCTGTCGAAGTTTTTATTGGCACTGCATTGAATTTACATATCAATTATAGAATTGGCATCTTTATGACATTGAGTCCTTTAGTTCATGAGCATTGTATGCCTCTATTTATTTAGGCCTTCTTTAATGTATATAATTTCAGTTACAGTTTTGTATTTTTGTCAGTAATGGTTTTGCACAGTTTTATTTTATCTATTTTGAGTATTTTATAGGTTTTTATTTTAGTTTGAAAACCTTCCTGTACAACTCTGTATTGTTGGTACACAGAAATGCAATAGATTTTTACATGTTGATTTTTATATTCTGTAAACATAGTAAACTCTTCTCTTAATTCTAATAATCTTCTGTAGATCCTGTCGGAATTTTTTTATAACAAAGTAATTTCACTTGCAACTATTGATAATTTAGTTTATTCTCTTCTATTCCTCTACTTTTATATCCTTTTATCCCCTTTTGGTATTGGCTAATAACTCCAACCCAAAGTCGAAAAAAAATGGATATTCTGATAATTTTCCTGATCTGAAAAGGAATGTTTTCACCCTTAAGCATAATGTTCAATGATAGTTATTTTTGTAGATCCTCCATGTCAGGTAAAGACATTTATTTAATTAAAAAAAAAATCAACCCTAAATTCTTGGCCTGGACCAAAGGAAAGAGACAAAGAATGGAAAAGGAGAATCTAGTGAGTTTTGGATTTCATTATTATAGATACGGTTGGGCTGTATCCTCACCCAAATCTCATCTTGAATTCCCATGTGTTGTGGGAAGGACCCAGTGGGAGGTAACTGAATCATGCGGGCAAGTCTTTCCTGTGCTGTTCTTGTGATAATGAATGAGTATCAGGAGATCTAATGGTTTTATAAAGAGGAGTTCCCCTGCACAAGCTCTCTTCTTTTGTTTGCTGACATGTGAGACATGCCTTTCACCTTCTGCCATGATTGTGAGGCCTCCCCAGCCATGTGGACATGTAAGTCCATTAAATATCTTTCTTTTGTAAATTGCCTAGTCTTGGGTAGGTCTTTAATCAGCAGTTTGAAAATGGACTAATATAATTATTGTATTTTAAATTTCTTGTATTTTTTTTTTTTGGATACAGAGTCTCACTCTGTTGCCCAGGCTAGAGTGCAGTGGCACTATCTCGGCTCATTGCAACCTCTGTCTCCCAGGTTCCAATGATTCTCCTGCCTCAGCCTCCCGAGTAGCTGGGATTACAGGTGCCCACCACCATGCCTGGCTAATGTTTGTAGTTTTGGTAGAGATGGGATTTCAGCATGTTGGCCAGGCTGGTCTCAAACTCCTGACCTCAAGTGATCCGCCCCTTTCGGCCTCCCAAACTGCTGGGATTACAGGTGTGAGCCACAGTGCCCAGTCTTATATTTTAAATTCCTAAGTCGTCCTTCTTCCTTTTCTCTTCCTCCTTCCCTTCTTTACTCCCTTCCTTCCCTTCCCCTCCCTCTCCTTCCTTCCCTCTCACTTCCTCCCTTCTCTTTTTTTAAAACGAATTTTGTCTTTTTTATATTCTTTTCCCCTTATATTTTCAGGGTTTTTTACATTTTAAAATATATTAAATATATATTTTATTGTTTGTCTTATAATTCCAACATCTGAAGTCTTTATGTATTTAACTTTGCTATCTGTTGCTTCTATTACCTCTCACCCAAGATGACTTGCTTCTCTGTGTATTTTGTAAGTTTTAACTATTAGTTTAGATTTTGGAATTTTATCTGTTGAATGTTCCTGAGCCCTATATTAATAATTTATTCCTCAGTGACTATTTGCATTTGCTTCTGCTGAACATTGGTGGCCGGGGGAAGGGAGTCTACCAACACAGAAACATTTTAAATTTTCTTCTCTGAGGTTTTTTGAATATCCTCAGGTAGTATGAGGTTGGCCTATAAGCTCAGATGAGGGTCAGCTTGTGCAAATGAATCCCAAGGGGGCAGTTTCATGTTTCCTTCTACCCAATGCCGTATTTTGTAATAAACAATCTTCCCTGCTGTTCCCTGGATTTATTTCTAGTTTATATGTACCTTGAGGGTTTAGGCCTTTGGGATTCCTGATTTATTAAGGCATCTCTTTTAAGATTCCTCATCTTGGGCATGTTCCTCTCAGGATTTATTTCCTGTTACCTGTGAATACAGAAGCTCAAGTTCACCTTCATGGGCAAATGTCCTTAAGGTGAAATCAGATTGAAAGTTCAGCTTACCTCTCTAGATTTCTATTTTCAATTTGTTTTTCACTACCTTTTATTTTTTAAATTCTTTAATTTTTAATTTTTGTGAGTACGTAGTAGGTATACATATTTATGGGATGCACAAAATGTTTTGATAAGGCATGCAATGTGAATAGTTTTTCACTTCTGAGAGTCCTCTCCTTCTAACACATCAACGTATTTAAACATACTTTTATTATTTTATTTGTTTTCAGTGGGAGGGTTGGTCACATTTCCAGTAAATGTGTCATATTATCGGAAAGTGAAATTTTAGAATCTTTGAATATAATTTATTCCTACAATAAATTTAAGATCGGCATGGAAAGAATGAGGGGGTCCTTTATGAATATGAGAGAGTATGAATACAAGATTGTAGACTAGACATTTATTCATGTATATATATTTATATATTTACTGGGTACTCTATTATGTGAGGTGTTGTGTTATACTGCAGAAGATACCAATAAGTATATTGAAAGGTTTCTGGATTTCAAAGACTTTAATGATATAAGTGATAAATTCAGAAAAATGGTGTAAATTAAATGTTCACACTTCACTGGGGAAATAAAGCAAAGCTTTTTTTAAAAGATGATATTTTTAATCCCAATCTATAGGATAGACACAGAGGGATGAGTAGAAGGTCATTCCAGGTAGAAAGATCAAAGAGCATGAACAAAGGTATAGAGGTAAAAAACATGGACTGACTTTAGAGAACAGTATGTTTGGCTGAATTGTAGGTGATTTTAAAGAAATAGTTAATGATAAAAATAAAAAGCCAGCCTGAGGCTAGAGCATGAAGGAACCATGAATTCTAGGCTAAGCAATTTGAAGTTGAATTAGTAGGGGAACTAATTTATTACTTAATGTATTATTTAAATAAATATATTTAATATAATATTATTTAATAATAATTTGAGTTATCCATAGATTCATAAACCTGTCGGTTTTATGCAATCTACTACATGTCATTTATGGAAGACTGATAGTAGAATCGAAACTCTATCAGTTAAACTCTTATCAGTTAAACTAGCAATTATAAACAGAGATAATTAGAATGGGATGAAGTATGGGAGTGTGAAACAAGTAAAATAACTATTTGTTACTGTGTAAAAACTGTTTTATTAAGTTTCTGCTATGAATAACCTCCATCTTTGATGATGGCTTGATGTCGTTTACATAATTACTTTCTTCCAGTGCTTAGAAAAAATTTATTTCCTGAATAGATTTGAAAACACATCTTGTTCTTTCTTTCCCCGAGTAAGATTCAAACCTGAGTTGTTACCCTAAAACCACAAATATTTAGGAACTCTCCCCACCAGCCTCCACTTTTTAAAAAGAAAGAGGTGGGCTGGCTCTTGCTCAAATCACTTTGGTAATTTTATTTTTTAGGTTATAATATTAATAAACTTCTTAGGCCACCTCATTTTGTTAACAACAACAAAAACATCATTAAATGCCAATCAGGATATGTGGTATCAAAACTGAAAGACTACTTTATAAATGCTAAGGAATCATAAAATAATCAAAGGAACACGAATAGGCATACTACAAATGGCTAATGTCATTTTTATTTCTAGACTGAGATGAAAAATGAGAACGCATGTCTTTCTCCACTCTATTACCAATACTTCATTAGGATCTGGCCAACATGTGAAGAAGTGGCACAGCTGAGTCTTTCTCAGTCAAAATACATTAACATTACAATTGAAACTTGGTCTGAATCTATCTCAAGAAGCATTTTCTCTCAGAGGCATAGTAAGAATTACATTAACAGTGCAGTTATTAAGCTCTGTTGAATAATTCTGTGTTTTCGAAAAGGAAAGTGACCTTTTTTTATCTCTCAAGGGGATAATAGCACTACAGATATATTTAAAATAAAACTAATTGGGACAGGACAATAGCAGTAACACCAGCTTTGCAAAAATACCTGGGGGAAATTTGGTATTCGGTTAGAAAATATAAAGTTTTTTAAACAAAATATTTTATAATGGTCGATTTAGATGTATGACCTTTATTTCTTCTTAATCAAACAGCTTCATATTCTGTTTTAGGTTGTAGATAGGGAATGGAGTCCAGAAATCTACTGTTGAAAATTGTCAATTTGATACTGCTTTGAAAAATGGTCACAATTTGGGACCTAAACTCCTCAATAATATATGTAACTATTGTATTTCTTTAATTGTCAGAGTTATGCATTTTCACATTTTGACATACCTGACATCTGAGTGTTTCCCAGAAAGCAATGTCAAAACAAACAAACAAACAAACAACGACAACAAAAAAACCACGCCCTAGCTTCTGTGCTTCTTCATGGTCATTATTTTTGTAAGCGATAATACAGTCATATGCGGTAGCATTCAGATGCTTGCATGTAAGTTTGAATCCCTAATGTTACTTTAGCTGTTTTACAGAGAGAGAACACTGTAATGCAGAGCTGAAAGGAGACATTATTTTATACAAAGAAGACCTAGTAAATGCCAAAAACGAAATCAAAGGTAGTAGAAAATTGCCAAATCTATTGTCTATATTATAGCATTTCAAATACAGAAAAGACTACATGACAGATTTGTGGTCTTAAAGGATTATTATTCAGGTGCCAAGCATCTATCTATCAAAAGCTTCTGGACAACTTTCAAGGGAAGGTAATTCACTTGCATTGATTAATAATTCAATTAAGGAAAAAATAAAACTCAGTTTAACTAAATGGGAAATGCAAACAAAACCTAACAATTATACTTCTGACCTTAAAGATGCCCAAGAGGTCAATCTTACAAGCACGGATTACAGAAAGTAACATGTCATGCTGCCTACCAAAATCAATTCAGAAGACTCGTAAGACTGAGTGGGAAGATACTGGAACTCAAATTCAATTTTGAAAATGCAGAAAGTGTTATACGTGATTACATGAATAAATACATGGTATCATGAGTATGGAGACAATTGAATGTATATCTAATTTAGTATTTTGTTTCTTAAAACATAATGAATACATACAAAAAAATGGCAATCATAATATCCAAGATATATTTATAATATTATCCCTAAATACTTCATATTAATATGATATTCTTTCTTGATAGAGTTACTATATGTGAGCTGGGATGACAAGTCTATATTTCAGTAGGATACTTAACAAATTCCTTGTATCCTTGTGGATGAATGGAGAAATATGGACTGGATGATAGTGTATTAGGGGTTGAATGACTGTGCTGCTGAGGTCTGATGAGTGGATTGAGGGCACCTGGAAAGAGGTTTTAGTGGCTTGTGGATCAATCTTTCCTAGGCCCCCTTTTATGCAATGTAATTTGTTAGTAACTTGAACACATGGAAGCCTTTCTTGTGAAATTTGCAGTTGTAAAAAAAGTAGCAGGGATAAAAATACTTTAGATGATGAAATCAGCATCTAAAAATTTTGACAGGGTAGAGTGATGCACTGAATGCAGTAAGATTAATTTTGTAGGAGATAAATATAAGATCCTGAACCTGCGTGCATAAAGTAACCTTGTTCGGATAAGTTAGTTACTGATTTCTAACCACTTTACTACACCTCTTGTTCCCTCAGTTTCCCTTTGTATAAAATGGGAATAATAATTTTTCCCATTAGAAATAAGGGCTTAGCACAGTGCTGGCACATGAGTGCTCAATAGGTGCTAGCTACCACTTTTTCAGAAATCCTGGGCTAGAATCCAAATTTTGTCACTTATAGGGTATTTGACCTTGGGTAAGGTGCTTATTTTTTCTCAGGTTTATTTTTCTCATTTGGAAATGGGGATAAAAATAGTACCTACCTCATAGGTGGTTGTCAGGAGAATTAAATGAGATGATGCATGTGAAGCATCTTCGAGGTGCTTGGCACCTAGGGAGCTCCTAATGAATGTTAGCAATTATACTGAACATTAGTGTGACTTCTAGAAAATCCACCTTGACATTGCATTGCAAAAATAGAACTATAACCTCTGTAAAATAAGGGAAATTATACTTCTACTCTACTGTGTTACAGACTAAAGCTGTGTTGTTATGTCAGAATGTAAATTTTAAGAGGAATATTAGACAATTGAGGTGCATATAAAATCAAATCATGTGAAAGACGATGGAAGAAATGGAGGATGTTTATCCCAGAGAAGAGAAGATTAAGAAGGGAGGAAGCTCTCTGAAGGGTCATCATTGGAAGAGAAATGAGGATTGTCCTCTGTGGACCCTAGAGTGAGAATTATGACAATAGGAGACAGGTTTTTGGCTCCTCTGAAGAAAGACTTTTTTTTTCTAAACTGAGAGCTGTCCAAAGTTAGGATGACTGCCTTGGAAAATAATGATTTCTTAGTCACCGAATTTTTTTAAAGGCTGAAAAGCCATTTGATGGAGAGTTGCAGAGAGGATTCAGGGATTTGAGATGGGATTTGGCTCAGTGATCTTTAAAGGCCAATCCTTCTCTAAGGTTCTGTGGCTCTGTAGCTGTTGACTTCCTCACAGTGTTTAACATTTAAAACCTTTTGCAAAACTTGTGTCCAGTCACCTAGTCTTTTCTTTCAGATTATTTGAAATATTCCACACTAAGTAAGAATTGAATATCCCTGACCTTTAAGGACTAATATTTATTTCCTTCATTGCTCTTATCTGATATATCCAGGTAAATGGATTTGCAGAATCTCTGCATGCCAATCATGCTTGCATTTCCTTTACAAATTGGGAAGGTGATAAGATGCTTAAAGAATTGTCAAGTTACAGGATTTCTGATGGTTCAGCTTTAATATCCCACAATGTTCCTATCCCAACTAAGGTCAGTATTAGTTAATAGACATGCACATATTGGGTGTAAGGGTCACAAACAAACTAGTTATTGCAGGGCATTCTTTGAACAATGTATGTCATAGGAAAAAATTGTATTGATATTTACTATCTCATTCAGTATAGCATGCTGCTTCCAAGTAGTTTAATTTTTCCCTGTTTTTATATATATAAACGAACAAATCATGAGTGGCACTGAAGGAAAATGGAGAAGGGGAGTCCTCTAATGAGTACAACCAGGTGTACTTTGCCTGGAAGAAGGTCAAATCTATACCAATTCCTGGGTAGTAGTTAAATGTCTCTCCATATATTGAAGGAGTTTGAAGGAATAGGCTTGTCAGCTTGCTGATAAGGAAGATTGGAAAAAAATTTATGTGATTGAACCTCTTGAAATGGGCCCAGCGTGTGAGAATATTAGTGTCCCATGTGAATTTTCACCAAGTGTACAATTATCAGGTGAACCAGATGACCCATGTGGTTGATGTCAGTCAACTTCTTCCTTCACCTCACTGTGTCAATGAGCTCATAAACGATGTTCCATCATAGCAGTGATGAAGACTGTGCATGCCTCAATAACAAATCACTTGCCTCTCTTCAACCTGGCTGCTACTAAGACTGAATGCCCGATCTGCCAGCAATAGAGACCAGTAGTGAATGGTCAGTAGTGTGTGATATAATGAGGGGACCAGCCTGCCTTCTGGTTGATTATATTGGGTTCCCTCCATTATGGAGTGAACAGTATTTTGTACTCACTGAAATAAACACTTAATCTGGATATGGTTTGCATGGATCACAAACAAACTAGTTATTGCAGGGCATTCTTTTTGGGCTACCATGTTGCTTCTGTTGACTTAATGAATATCTTATTTACAGTATGCATTTTCACACTATTTTCTTTTAATCAATCAAGAGACTCATTTTACAGCAAAATAATTAAGACCAATGCTCTTGGGGTTCCCTTGTATTTCCAGAAAACCTTCACTCAGAAACAACTGGCTTATGGCATAGCAGAATGATCTAAGGAAGACTTGTTTATTGTGTCAGCTGGGAAACCTTTTGACATGGTGGAGGGTGGGGGGGAGGGTGGGGGTGGGAGGGAGTTGTCCTTTAGAATAAAGTACATTATCTGAACGAATGACTAATATATGATGCTCTTTCTCCCAAAGCCAGAAACTGAGCAGTGAAGTGAGGGTGGTATTCCTCATTTTAACACTGACTGACCAATGCACAACATTTTTGCTTTCCAAATCCATTACTTTGTACTCTGCTAGTTTGGAGGTCATAGTATTTAGTAGAGAAACGTTTCATCAGGGGACACAGTTGAACTGGAGGTTGAGTGTGCTACTTGGCCTTTTGGAGTTTCTCTTGCCAATGGGCAAGGAAGGAAAAAAACAGTTTCCAGTGATGGTTTACTATGATTTTCTACGAGGGAGCTCAGGGATTCCTCTGGAGCACCACCCAGTATTGTAACAAACTGATACAAGTTAATGGCACTTCGGGAAGCTGAGGCAGAAGGATCACGTGAGCCCCGGAGTTTAAGACCAGACTGGGCAACATAGTGAAACGCTGCCTCTATAAAACAATTAAAAACATTAGCTGAACATGGTGGTGCATGCCTGCAGTCCCAGCTACTCAGGAGGGTAAGGTGGGAGGATCACTTGAGCCTGGGAGGTCAAAGCTGCAGTGAGCCGTGATTGTGCCACTTCACTCCAGCCTGAGTGACAGAGGGAAACCCTGTCTCAAAAAATAAAAAAAAGTTAAGGGAAGACTACAGCGACCCCTTTAGTTAGGTCCACCAAGACTCAGACCACTCAGCAATTAATCCCACCAGATAAAGAACCATGACCAAGTGAGATGCTAGCTGAACACAAAGGGATCATGGGGGAAGAAAGTTATCAATACCAAAGATGATCTCAAAAGCAATTGGACAAATTGAAATGATTGTAGCTGCTCAAATTTTCTTCCTGGTTCTTCTATGCATATAAATATATTAATGATTTTCCTCCTTTGTTTTCCTAGTTTTTCCTAATACCTACAAAACCTAACATATTGTCAACTTTAGTGTTCATTAGGTTTCATTTCTTTTCTAAAAATTTAATTTTTAAATGAGTATAAAGTAAAATTAACATTTTGGTATACAAATCTATGAATTTTAACACACATGGTAGCTACTATCACAATTCAGATATAAAACAGTTTTATTACCTCTAAAAATTTCCTTTGTGTTATCTCTCTCTAGTTACATCTTTCCACTGTCACCCCAATCCCTGACAACCACTGATTTGTAGCACTGTTTTGTCTTTTTGAGAATGCCATATAAATGGACCCATACAGTAGGTAACAGTTTGAGATTGGCTTCTGTCCTTTAGCATAATGCCTTTGAGATGCATCTAAGTTATAATGTGTGTCAATAGTTCATTTCTTTTTATTGCTGAATAGTACTGCAAATCTCTAGTTTTTAATATATGATGGATTGGTGATAGTGAACTTCATAATTTACCCAATAGATTTCAGAATATCAAGATGGATTGTCACTGAACTAGAAGAGAAATGAACATCATCCAGATATGGAAATTTGAATGCAGGAATAAGAATGTTTATGTATATTGAGTAGCAAAAGGGTGAAGTGCTGCAGAATTGTAGTTTGACTTTTTTTTTTTTTCTGAGACACAGTCTCGCTTTGTTGCCCAGGCTGGAGTGCAGTGGAATGATCTTGGCTCACTGCAACCTCCACCTCCTGGGTTCAAGTGAATCTCCTACCTCAGCCTCATGAGTAGCTGGAATTACATGCATGTGCCATCATGCCTGGCTTATTTTTGAATTTTTAGTACAGATGGGGTTTCACCATGTTGGCTAGGCTGGTCTCGAACTCCTGACCTCAAGTGATCCCTGGCCTCTCAAAGTGCTGGGATTACAGGTGTGAGCCACCCTACCCAGGCTGCAGTTTGACTCTTTTACACTCATTCCATCCCACTTTTAGTAACAGTTCTCAAAGAAAACTCCTGATCTAGGAAGATGCTGGAGGTGCATCCTCTCCTTGGAGGTTTTGGACTCTACTGGGGATATACTGGCTTAAATAATTTAGGAAGGGAACATTTATAGAAATATATGAATAAACATGGCAGATGCTTTAGGTACATTAACTCATTATGTATTAATACATTAACTCATTGTACACTAACCCTATAGTGACAAGTATTTTTAGCTCTAAATTACAGGTGAAGAAACTTAAGTCAAGGGTGATTAGGTTATGTTCCCAAGATCACACAGTCAGTCAGTAAGTGGAGTTTCAACTTAAAATGCAGGTTTGTCTGACATCACATTTGTGGTGGTTAATTTTATGCATCAACTTAACTGGGCTAAGGGATGCCCAGATAACTGGCTAAACATTTCTGGGTGTGTCTTTGAGGGTGTTTCTGGAAAAGATTAGCATTTTAGGCAGTAGGCTAAGTCAAGATCTGCCCTCACCAAAATGAGTGGGCATCCTCCAATTCATTGAAGGCCTGAATGGAACAAAAAGGTGGAGGAAGAACCAGCTGTCTCTCTTTTTGAGTTGGGCTATGCATCTTCTCCTGCCCTCAGAGCTCTTGGCTCTCAGGCCTTCAGTCTTGGACTTAGAGTTACACCACTAACTCCCTGGTTCTCAGGTCTTCTGGCCTTGGACTGAATTACACGACTGGCTTTCCTGGGTCTTTAGTTTGCAGAAGGAAGATTGTGGGACTTCTCAGCCTCCATAATAGAGTGAGCTAATTCTCCTTCTCTCACTCTCTCACACACACATATCCTATTTGTCCTATTCCTCTGAAGAAACCTGACTAATACAACATTCTTCTTGAATATTTCCACAACCTCTCACAGTAGGTTAAACTCTATACCCAAGTGAAATTTTTTCTCTTTTAACTATAAATAGTTTTGTTTTGATCCTTGAGGAAAATGGATAGCAAGACAGATACATCCCTCTGGTGAGAGGCTTTCATGGACTCAGAGAAAGCAACTCAAAACACCCGAATTTAGCCTTTCCTCATATGACCCATTTTCCATTTGTTGAAATCATTCTTTTGTTTCCTTTAGAATCCTATTTATCCTCCTCAATTCTCCATTCTTCTTTCCCTACAGTTATTTAAAATATGGTGACCAAATGGAGGTACAAAAGGTAGAATATAATAGCTTAAGTATCATACTTCTTTTTAATATAGCCCACCTTTCTTGTTTTAAAAATTGAATTAATATATATTTTCTATAAAAAATTTGGAAGTATGGAAAAGTGTAATAGAAAAAAACTATCCATACATTTTGTCCAGAAAACACCACCTTTGCTAGTCATCTGGCCTAGCCTCAGTTTTTCAAATATGATTTTTAAAACCTAGTTAAGACTATATTCTATTTAATAATTTAAATGATATTTCAAGAAAATAGAAGAGGGTAATAAAACTCCCTAAGGGGTGGAGCCCTACAATCTGACTGCCTGTGTTTGAAACCCAACACTGTCTTTTCTGAGAAACTTGTGCCTTTATTTGCTCATCTATAAAATGGAGATAAGAGTACCTATCTCATAGGGTTGTTTTTGAGGGTTAAATGAAGTAGAACTTGTAAATATTTTAGAACAGCAATGGCATATATTAAGTGCTCAACAAATGTTAGCTATTATAACTGCCATTCAACACTCAGAACAAAACAATGACACAGTGTTCATATTTGCTTCAGATATTCCTTTCTTCTTTTTTCTTCTTTTCTCCATCTCCTTCATCCTTTTTTCCTTTTGGAAATAAAGTATTATTGATGCTGGTGAAACCCCTTTTATATTCCTTCTTAATATTATTCTCCTTTCTTCTCCTTGAGGCAATCACTATTCTGAAATTGGTTTGTACCTGCTGTCCACGTTTTTATAATTTTACTACATTGGATGTATCAATTGTGTATGAATTTTATATCATGATTTTCCCTCACTTAAGTGAAAGCATTTTTGTAAGCATTTCCCCGTCAGACCCTTTCATAAAATAATTCTTTGTGTCAGGATAATATACATTATTTACTTTCCCTAGTATTAAATATTTAGGTTTCATTCATTTTCTTTTACAAAAAACGTGGGTGAATATTTTGTCCTTGAATATTGTTCTTACATATTTGTATACATCTTTGATGATTTCTTTAGGTAGAATTGATTGGCATCAAAGAATACAAACATTTTTAGTAATTTGTAGTGATTATAAAAATAATATGTAATTATGGAAAAATTGAAAACACAGAGTCTGTAAAAATGAAAGGAAAAATATCTGTTATGCTGGTATTAGAAGACAATTACTGCCAACACTTTGATTTATTTTCTTCTAGTGATACTCCCTCCATAAAGCGCACTTAAACTCTTCCCCAATCCCCTGCACATCATACTTGAGGATACACTGTTATTTTACTTTTTTATTTCAATAGCTTTGGGGGTACAAGTGGTTTTTGATTACATGGATAAGTTTTTTAGTGGTGATATCTGAAATTTTAATGCACCTGTCACCTGAGCAGTGTATATTATACCCCATATATATAGTCTTTTATCCGTAACCCTCTTACCAACCTTTTCCCTTCAGTCTCCAAAGTCCATTATATCACTCTTATGCCTTTGTGGAGGATATGTGTTCATTGGATTTGTTTCCAGCTTTTTCCATTAACATTATATCATCACATTTCCTCAATTCATTTAGTATTCTCTAGTAAATGTAACTTTTAATACGTACATAATCCTACCACATGAAGCAATACAATTTATTTAACCATTCCTCTATTTTGGGGCACTTAGGTTACTTCATTTTTAGTCATATTAAAGGATAGTGAATATTCTTGTACAGAAACTTTGTGCTCCTTACCTATCAGTTCCTTAGAGTCCTAGAAGGAAAAATTACTGGGTTAAGGAATAAACATATTAAAGGCAGTTAATACATATTGCCAAATTATCCTCCAGAAATACATGTTCTCCTGAGTGTATAATCCACAGCATACATTTGCCAGAATTATTATCTCTTTGATAATTTGATACAGAAAATATGTTACATTGATGGTTTCATTGATGGTTTAAAATTAATTTTAAAAATTTGCTACTTGAATTCATTCAGATTTTTTTTCTAATTTTGTTTGTGCTTAGACAGTCTTTTAAAAATTGGGGTTATTTATACCACAATCTGATTTAAGTTAAAAAAGAAAATAAATCTATGTATATAGCATCATTTTGGCTATGGCTTTTGTTGATACAGCTAAGGCTTTTGTTGACTTTTTAACCAAATTCAGTTCAATTTTCAGGTAAACACTGCATAGTGATTGTAAGCTATTTAAACCCATTCTTGCAAAAATTTCATTAGGAATTTTCTATTAAAGTATATTTTTTTATAAAACTAATTTTAAGAGTAAATTTATTGATCAGATAATCACAGATCTTTTTTATGGATGGGACAACTATGAGAAAATTATTTATTGAAAGTGGCAAATTGTCCCACTCTGGAAAATCTACAATTGTCATTTGATCCAAGTGCATTGACTGGACGACTTTTATTTTTATAAGGAAAGAAGCTGTTTTCAATTTAATAGTCATGTTGTTAGTTCTTTCTCAGATGACAAAAATAATAACATAATTTGACTCCTAAAAATTCCACATGAATTAAATAATAAAGCATATAAAAAAGAAATAATAACAAAATATAACAAAATAAGAAAACATAGGCATCTGTATGATTTTGCGGAGATACATGTACTTCTAGATATAAAAAAGGAAGAAATCACAAAATAAAATGATGCTACATTTGAATACCTAAAGATGACAATCTTCTGCCAGAAAGGCTACCAGAAATAAATTTAAAAGACTACAAAAATGTATTTGTAAGATATATGATAAACATACACAAAGTTTATGAAGATTGCTAACAAATCGATAAAAAATGGAACTTCAATAAAATGGCTAAAGTGTGCCAGTGAAAAATTCTCACACCCTGACATGAGAAAGAAAAATGCAAATAGCTAGTAGATATATATGAAAAATAACTCAATGTCACTAATAATAGAAATACATTTTAAAAAATAATAGCATTTTTCTCTTCTACCAAAATAGTAAATATCAGAAGTATTATAATCTAGGGTGATGTGAAATAAATACTCATGAACTGCTGGTAACAACTGCTACAAATTTTTTGGAAGGAATTTGTATATTATTCATCAAAAACTTTAAAAATGCACATACCATGTGACTCAATGTTTTCCCTTCTAGAAAGGCATAACAAATTATTTAAAGATATGCACACAGATTATGTTCCAAGGGCATTCTTTCCAGAATTATTAATAACACTGAATCCTCAATGTCTAATATCTAATAGTAAATTACATATATCTAAAGAGTAGAAAATATTATACAATTATTAAAGTTGTGTTGTTGGAGACTTTAATGATTTGAGAAAATATTTATGTTGTTAAGAAAAAAAAAGCAGGTTACAAATTATTAGTCCAGTTTTGCAGTACACACAGAGTTAAAAAAAAAAAAAAGCAAGGAAATTCCTCAACATGTTAATACCATTAACAATGCTCTCTGGGTGGTAGGATCTCTAGTTATTTTTATATTCTTCCTGATACTTTTCAATATTTTCCAAAATGTTTACAAAGAACATATATCGTTATAATCAGAATATAGGTGTGATACACAAATCTATGTGTGTATACATACACACAAACACATATACAGAGACTGTCATGTGAAAATTTCGTTAAAAGGACATTAGAGATAGTGCCACAAACAAATGTGCCACAGGCCAACTTACAATGAGTGGGCCAGGTGGATTTGTCCAGGTATTCAATAATCAGAAATTTGGATGCTTCTTTTGAAAAACACGATAACTCACCCATTTACAGAATCTTAGATCAAGAAGGGATCTTGAGATCCCTGCCACTGAGGAAGGCCTTGTGTCCATCTTGTTCACCAGTTGGTGCCCATCACCTAGTTCAGTATGTTTTTGAATGAAAGAAGAAAAGAGCACCCCAATCATTGTACAGATGGAGAAACTGTTTCCTCCAGAAAACACAGGGCTTAATGCCCAATGTTACACATCTCCACGAAATAACACCAATAGCAGCAATAACTACAGCTACTACTACTACCAACACATGTCACCTACTGTGTGCCAGGCACACTTCCAAGTGCTTTATGTACTTCAACTTACTTAATCCTCATAATAATCCTACGTGGTGGGTATTATTTTCATTAAATAGGTGAGAAAACTGAGTCACACACCACGTCTACACCTCAGTCCTCTTTCTTCCCCGCCATTTCATGCACACCCTAATCACCTAGAAATCCGATCTGACGCTAGCCAGCACAGATCCTTACAAGGGACGTTCCCAGGGCGCATCTGCGTGTTTGTGTGCAATGAGGAAAGTAGGAAGCTTTTTAAAGACCCGCCGCCAGAAAACAATGTCCTGATGTCCTGTATTTACTCTAGCTTCATCCCGGGAGCGCCCCTCCCCGTGGGCCAAGGGGACCTGAGATACCCGACTCCACGGGGTCCCCAGCCTCTCTCGCCCTCTAGCGCGAGGCGAGCGCCTCGCATCCCCTGGGGACCCGCCGGGCTG
>NW_012105365.1:4672607-4694945 GCF_000951045.1 Mandrillus leucophaeus
GCGGCCTGGGCTGGGGACCTGCCCTCCGCCTCCAGCCGCCCGCTTCCTCCTTGCCAGGAGGTGAGCAGCACCTGGTCCTCTACCTGGAGTTTGCGGGGGCGGGGGGAGAGCGCGGAAGATGAAGGCTGAGAGCGGTGCCTGTTTATTTCTGTTTGCCATCCCCTTTTCCTTTGCTTGGAGAACAGGAGCTTTCGTTTGCTTCGAGGGGTGAAGTTGCCCGGCCCGGTAGCTGGCCGGGAGAGGATGTGTGACTTCGCTGTCTCTCGGGGGATGCTTTTCTGTCTGCGCTCGTGTGTTTTGGGGGCTCTGCAGGACTTTGCGGCGTCCTTTTTGGAGAGCCAGGTTTGAGGACCTGGGGTCGAGGGAAAGATTTCAGGAAGGGGAGGAGACTGGGGAAGCCCCACCAGTGGAATTTGGAGAACCATCTCATCACAGCTTTTCCAGAGAGCCAGACACAGACACCGGAGGATTTCCCGCTCCTCCTCCCCCTGTCTCCACTCCTCTGTCTCTGCAAACGCCTTCCTCCCTGCACTCCCCTGCCCTCAGCTTCCTGATTCAGGCCCTGTGGGTTTGCTAAGCCAATGTGTGGTGTCACTTAGCATCCTTCTGACAAAATGTGGATTTGAATTTGGAAAAAGAAAAAAAAAAGAGTATGTATTTGGTAGAGAAGAGGCAGGTTGATGATGGGGAAAATTAGAAAAGACAAAGTGAATATGCTCCTTTTGGGAGGTGCTTTATCACCTGGCTGAAGTGTTGCCGCGATATATTTTATAGCTTGAGATTATTGTTGATTTACAGTCAGAAAGGATAAGCTATGGGTGATGAGATTTTTCTCTGGTTTTTAGAAGAATGAGACAGTGTGCCAAAAAATTTACAGGGGGTGTCATTCGTACTTGTATTGGGTGTTTATCTTTCCATTTAGTGTTCCAGAAAGTGCATCCTCTTAATGAAAATCAGTGAGGGGAAGGAAGCAACATTTCTGACCTAATTTGATTGTGTTGGGAGGATATATGGAATAGATACTGTTTTTAGGAAGATTGTTAGGAATCAGGGCGATGGGTCATTTTAATTAATGTAGCAAAAATAGATTAGCCAATAGCCCCTCTGGGAAGAAAGGCTAGACCCTGTTCTTTGTGTATGTTGCTATAACTTCCGAATTTTACCGAGACTTGAATTACAGAGTATCTGTGTTCTAGACATCGTCCATCATCTATGGATTTTCATCTTTCTCTCCTACAGTACAGGTCCCAGGACAGACTGAAATGAAAGAGAATCGGATCAAAGGCTTGTGTGTGAACACACAGCAATGTTGTAATTGGGCAAATCAGGGCAAGAGCTCAACAAACAGCTGTGTTTAATTCTAGGGTTTTTTTTTTTTTTTTTTTAAATAGTATAATGAGCTTAATCTGTATTCTACAACTTTATGTATCACCTGGGAATAATCCATTATTCCAGGTTTCCACAGAAAGCTGCTTCTTGGACATCTCGGATTGAACAGTTGTGACAAGATAAATTTTATCCTCCAGCCCCTAACTTCTAATATGCAGAATGTATGTTTCTAAACTGAAAAGTCTTAAGCTTCTCATAACATCGATTCTTAATAATAAAAATCTGCTTGAAGTAGGCGAAGGTCGGAGCCAGTAGAGATGATGCCTTTGGTCTCTACAACTAGACTAATCTTTTAGATGAACACATGTCCTACACATGTATACCTAGAAAGAAGAGTCTGCAATCTAAAACAAAGATTGAAAGGAGGGGCAGATAGATGACAGAAGGTTCAAGAAGGCTGGGTTCACTTAATCCCAGGTCCTTATTGCATTGGCTTTAGAAATTGCATGTGACTCATCCTTTGAGATCTGAAATTTACATTCTCTTTCTGAAAAATGAGAATAAATAAAATATATAGGAGGACGCTATTGAGCCTGCCTTTGGCTGTATGTTTTTATAAATGGTAATGCACAGATCCATTTATGTTCTTCCTGATGACTGACAAGTAAGAGGACCTGCTGGGAGTTAGAGGTTCCTTGGAAGTAGAAGAGGCCTAGTGACCTCCCAGTGGTTGAATCTATTTGATATCTGATCTAACCAGTGGAGCTAATTTACAGAATTGGTCATTGTTTTTCTCTGACATTGTTTTTAAGAGGAAAGTGGGGAGGGCAAGTTATTTTCAGGCTTTGAAGGTAAGGGAATGTTTGTGCTGGGGGTGGGGAAAGGGTATCCTCTTGAGCTCAGCCCTTTCCTCTGAATACAGTTAATGGGATTGTGGGCTAAACGACTGTGAATAAAGACACAGTTGAAGTAACTACTCTGTGTTCACTTCTGCTCGTTTGTTGTTTCCCACTTTTTATTAACATTAAAGGAGACAAATGCTACAAAGGACAGATTATGCAGTGGGGAATAGAGTGAGGGCAGTTAAAGTGAGTGGTTTTTAGGCTGAAAGCTAAAACCAACTCTCAATATGAGAGAATGCTGAGGAGTATAGAAAAAGCTATAGGCCATTTTGAACCTCATTTTCCCCCAGTAGTTTGCGTCACCCTCATTTATTAATACTTTTATAGAAGTAGTCATGTTTAACAAAGTTACATAAACTCTGATTTTCCTGCCTGGTTTTAGAGGAAAGCAACTAAAGGAAGAGAAGTGCAGAGAACTGGCCTGGGAGTCATCCAGTTATAATTGCCTGAGTTCAGAAAAAAGGCCCTGCAAAAACTAGGTTATGGGTAAAAGTTACATTTAGATTTTTGCAGAGGATTGGACTCTGGGGTGAAACTCATAAAATGTAGGTTCCTTCGTCAAAGTCTTTGGATTATGGAGTTGAAAGGGGGAGAAAAATTGTGTTGGAATGTTCAGCTGGTGATCAGATCAGCAGTGTGGAAGCACACGCACAAACAGGAAGCGATCGTTTGGGAGACAGAAATAAAAGGAAAGTCAGTGTGCCGGCAGATGAAGTACAAGAATAGGATGTAACTTTGGAAAATGGTATTCAAAGGAAAAAAATGAGGCCTGGACATCAGAAAGTATAGAATTCTTCAGGTTTTTGTATGGGGTGAACTTATAAAAGGTAAATCTTCTTTGGGTTTCTTGGCCTGTGTTTCACTTGTAAAATGTTATTAATAAAACATGACCAATTATTTGTATTATGAGGATGAAATGAGATTAATATAAGATAAAGGAGAAATATAAATGTGAGGGTTGGTTAGTGCTGGATTAGTAGAGCTAGATCCTGATGTTTTGGAAAGAGTCTACAGTGAGACTCCAGAGGTTCCTAGGATAGGCCCATCCAAGACTTAGCATGACATTTTTGACTCAGTGAATAATAGGACTTAATGGGGCTGCCAGAGCAAAAAATCATAAAGGCCAACAGATGACTCAGAGTTGCAGTAAGGTATCAGAAGATAGAAGAGTGCATGAGAGTAAAAAGAACAGAACTAATTGGATTATGTCTGTATTATTTACATTTGGTAAATTAAATCACCAAATAGCTGATTCTTAGTTCACTGCTCTAAAATCTTGCGTAATGCAATTCTGCTGTTCTCCTTGACTACTGAGTGATGAGTTTTGCTAACAGTTTTTGTTCCACATTCAGTTTATACCATGTGCTAGGCAAAATGTCAGATATGAAATTAGTGATTTAAAGAATATAATTTAATTGAATAAGGATGAGACAGATATGTAAACAAACATTGCAATTAAGTGATTTGAAGCCATGAAAGAAGCACGGGGCCATCATATCTACTGGGGGGAATCAGAAAAGGCCCTATGGAGGAAGTGAATGAGACTTAATTGATAAGTAGGAATTTGCCAAGCAGACAAAGGTCAGATGTGAGTGTAGGCTAGTTTGGGGGAAAGACATTTCAGATGTAGAGCACAGATTGAAAAAGGACAGAAACATTAAACAGCATTGTATTGTAATTGGTTCTAACTGGAGTACAGCGTGCAATGAGAAGCTTAATGACAGATGAATCTGAAAGGTAGGCAGGAGCCTATCATAAGGGACCTTATATCACACTAAGAAGCTGGTCTTCATTTGGTAGGCAATCGGATGCAGTAGTAGGACTTCAAAAAGAGGAGTAGTATGCTTTAGATAGAATTGGCAGTGAATGGATGCAGAGGGTGAGAGAATGAAACATTCTAACTTGATTAGAGGATGGTGCCTCTTAACCTCCCTGAGAAGAAATGTGAAAGATGGGATAAGGAGCTTGGTTCTTATGTGGAGCTGTTGAGTAGAGCTGTTTTTATGTAGAGCTGTTGAGTAGGCAGTTAGGTATTAGGCCCTCTTCCTCAGGGGCATGGTGTGGTGACCTGTGAATAACCTGAATGAAAGACATTGTTGAAATTACTGGATTGGCTGAGATCATGCAGGGAGTGAGAACAAAGAGGGCTGAAGATAGGACTTGGGTTTTACCTACATGAAAGGGGACAGAAATCAAGGAGTTCACAAAGGAGACATGTAGCAATGGTTGGTAAAGGAGAAATGTGAGTGTGGAGTTGTGGGAAAAAGAAAAGTCTGAGAAGAAGATAGGGCTCATTGTGTGTCAGTTGCCCAGTGAAATCCAAATAATGACGACTAAAGAGAGAAGATTGAATTTTGCAATTAGGTCATTGGTGCTCAGCACCAGAGTAATTCCTGTGGGATAGTGGAGATGGGTTGAGTGTTAACTGGGAGGTGAGATGGTGGCGATGAAGTAGAATTGTGTTACAGAGCCTTCCTAGATTTGGTAAGCTACTGGGTCTTCAAAATCCATATAAACCACAAGACCTGTAATGGTCATGTTTTTAGTTTCAGAACTTGATGGGCACAGTTGAGAAACATCCTTTCTGTAGGAAGTCCCTGAAGGTCATGGGCTATGGGTGAAGCTGTCAGAGGTTCTAGACTCACATTGTTATTGAAGGAGTTAGGATTCAGCCTTGGTTTTCAAGCAGTTAACGTAATTATTCTTGCCTGTTAATGCCTAGGGAGGTGAATTTTCCATTTCAAGTTCTTATGCTTAGAATCATTTCTCATGTTTTAGGCAAATGAGAGCAAGTATTCACACCATCAATATTTACAATGTAAAACCAAGAGTTGACAGATCTGTGAAGTGTCATATTTTAGCACAAGGGATGGAAATAGCAGAGCATAGTATAGAGTGGCACGTTTTCCTATAGTGTCTTCTTCAGCAGAGTCTTGCATCTTATAATAATTCTTTATTGTCAGAAAACACCAGCCACATTTTGGTTGCTTTTCTTTTCTCTTGAAGAAACCATGGATTATTCTCTTTCCTTTCTGCCTTTCATCATCTGTGTTCTATGTAATATTTCAATATTCAACATATATTAATCATGGACTTATATAGCAGGTATTGACAGTGAATGGATGAACAAAACATAGGCCCCGGCTCCATGGAGCTTTGTAATCTCAGGGGAGTAGGTTTAAAACAAAACCACACATCATGCAATTACATTTGCCATAAGTACTATGATGGAAAATTTCTGTGTGCAGTGAGAATGAATAGCCATCCTAGTTAGGGCTGGGAGCAGGTGGATTACCAGGAAAAGATGTTTAAGGTAAGATCCAAAGGATGAGTGGGAGTTAGCTAGATGTAGGTTGTGGGTGATGGTGAGAGAACATCTCTTGACAGAGGAAGCCTCCTGACCTAGATCCATCCCTATAGCCTATCTTTTCCTGGACTAGTAAAAACAAAGGATATTTTCTCTTCTTTGAATTCTAGTCACAGCCTATTGTTTACTCACTGGCACATATATGCTGTTCCACAAGTGTTTTGCACACACAGCCCCCCCCCACCGCCATATAGATGAATGAGTTGTGCTCTCTACAAGAGCACCCAGCTAAAGGGTTGTAAGAGCAAGAATCCATCCATTTCTCAGCATGCTTAGCTATATGTCCTGGCACAGGTCTGCATTTACCTAGAAGAAGGGATACCGTTTTCTAATTCATATTCCCAGAGGGGGGTCACTATTTTCTAAATCACACAAAGGCACCATTTGTTTTACCAGAGGCTCTGAATACACAAATGTTCTCTCTCCCCTAGTATATGATATGTTCATTGAGGGCAGGGATTATATCATCTTATTAGCAAACAGTAGTATCTTTTCATTTAAGGCATTTTGGGGGTTTTAAAAATGAGTAAGACATATGTCCTTCTCTCTGAGAGCACTAATCACTGCCTTAAAAATATAGTAAGTGAATAGTTTCTGCTTTTTCAGTTATAAACAGGAATTGATCTTTATGCTACATTTAATTCTAATGAACATCTCCTCTTGGTTGTGCCAGATTTAAGACCCTAAAATAAACCCTAGTGGTCAGTTCGGGCAAAGTGGCCCACACCTATAATCCCAACACTTTGGAAGGCTGAGGCAGGTAAATCGCTTGAGCCAAGCAGTTTAAGACCATCCTGGGCAACATAGCAAGACCTTGTCTCTATATAAAATAAAAAAATTAACTGAGTGTGGTGGCGTGGGCCTGTAGTCCCAGCTCCTTGGGATGCTGAGGTGGGAGAATCGATTGAGCCTGGGAGGTTGAGGCTGCAGGGAGCTGTGATTGTGCTACTGCATCCCAGTCTGGGTGACAGAGCAAGACCCTGTCTCAAAAAAACAAAACATACCCTGTGATCAGAATATACTGAAGTTGATTCTCAACTTAGTTTACAACTCGAGTTGAAAGTACATTTATTATCCTTTTTCAAAATGTTGCTTTTATAAGCTCTTTTCTCTAGGTTAGTAGTCCACAAAGTGAGATCCTAGGACCAGCAGTGTCAACTTTAGTTAAGAACTTGTTAGAAATGTAAGTGCTTGGTTGCTGCACCCAACCTACTAAAACAGAAACCCTGGGATTGAAGCCCAGCAAGAACCATTGCACTTAGTATAAAGAAAGGAATTGATATGGTTTGTCTGTGTCACCACCCAAATCTCATCTTGAATTCCCATGTGTTGTGGGAGGGACCTGGTGGGAGTTAACTGAATCATGGGGACAGGTATTTTACATGCTGTTCTCATGATAGTGAATAAGTTTCATGAGATCTGATGGCTTCGTAAGGGGGAGTTTCCCTGCACAAGCTCTCTTCTCTTGTCTGCCACCGTGTGAGATGTGCCTTTCACCTTCTACAATGATTGTGAGGCCTCCCCAGCCATCTGAAACTATAGGTCCATTAAACCTCTTCTTTTGTAAATTGCCCAGGCTTGGGTATGTCTTTATCAGCAGCGTGAAAGTGGGCTAATACAGAAATACAGTTTAGTTGCCTGAAGGGAGCCATTTCATTGCTAAAATTCCCTAAACTGTCACCCTAGCTTACTTCTTGCTTCTGCAGGGTGTCTTAGAAACTCCTTAAATAATCACATCAAATGGACCGTGAGATTCTCTCATTACCATGAAGTATACCAGCAAGCATTTCTTAATTATCTTTTATATGTCAGGAATTATGCAAGATGCTGGTGATAAAACAGGATGCAGAGAATATTGTCATCGTTCGCCAGGAGATCATAGCCTGATAAAAGTCACAAATATGGAAATTAATAAACACCTCTTTGAGATTGACATTAAAATAGAAAAATATGGGATTATTAAGAAAGTATGGTTAGCCTTCTTGGTAAATGTTTTCCAATGTTTGCTACTTATGGGAGAATGATGTTTACATTTTTGTGCAACTGCAAAGTAGTGTCTTGTTATGGTACAAGCAGTATTGAAGGTATTTAAGAATCTGATGCAAAGGTGAGCCCTGCCACTGGTTTATGTGACCTTGAACAAATTAGCCCCTTTAAATCTTTTCTTGTCTGAAAATGGAGAGAGTAAAACCTGTCTTACCTATGTTAGAATTGCTGTGAGTTCAAGCTAATGCATTTGCAAGCGCTTTGTAAATTCTAATGCAGTCGCCAATATTAGTTATTATTCTCATGTAAGTGAAGAATAGTGTTTCTCAGGAGGTGCACTGAAGTGTGAAAGACGTGGGATATGGATAGGGAAATTTGTTTACTTTCAAAAATATTTTATAGGAGAACTTTTTCTAACTATAAAAGTTATGCGTTGTGAAACCTTGGACCCAGTTGATTGTTCTGTCATCACTGAAATTTACTTGGCTTCAAGCACCCCAAACTCTCTTGGTTTTTCTCTTAATCCATTGTAATCCCTCTCAGTTTTTGCCAGTTTCTCCTGACATCTTGACGTTACCATGTTCCAGCAATTTATTCTTGGCCCTCCTGTCTTTTCTGTCATCCTCACACTCCTAGTGATGTCGGGAGTCTCTTGGCTTTAAATATCACTTCACGTGGATAGCTCCCAAATTTATACCTCCTTTGTGGACCATCCCCTGGAATCCTATTAGGCATAGCATTGATATCACCACTTGTGTAAGTACCTTAAATCTGACATGTCCCAAACTGAACTCCTGACATTTTCCCCAAACCTACTCCTTGCATAGTTTTCTCCATTTCATTTAATGGCAACGCCTTTTCTTCTGGTTGGCCATGTCTAGAACTCTGGAATCTCCACTGACGTCTTTTCTCCTCCATCCTACATCCGTCCTATTGGCAAATCCTCGTCACAATAGCTGAATCAGAACTTCTCATCACTTCTCCTGTAATTTCTGGGCCATACCACCATTGTGTCTTGCCAGGACTATCACTGTAACTTTCCATCTTGATGTCACAGTGCAGCTCAGAGATAGCATTAAAATATGAGTTTAAAACTGTCATTCGTTTGCTCAACACCCTTCCAAGAATTCATTAATACAAGACTGTTTCAGGCTGTTCTTGCATTGCTGTAAAAAAATACCCGAGATTGGGTACTTTATAAAGAAAAGATGTTTAATTGGCTCATGGTTCTGGAGGCTTTACAGGAAGCACAGTGTTGGTGGTTGCTGGGCCTCTAGGGAGGCCTCAAGAAGCTTACAGTCATGGTGGAAAGCAAAGGGAGAGCAGGGACATCCCATGGTAAAAGCAGGAGCAAGAGTGAGTGGAGTGGGAGGTACCACATGTTTTTAGATGACCAGATCTCGATCTCCTGAGAACTCACTATTGCAAAGATGGCACCAAGTCATAAGCATTCCGCCCCCATGATCCAGACACCTCCCACCAGGCCCCACCTTCAGCATTGGGGATTAAAATTCAACATGAGATTTGGGTGGTGACAAATGTCCGAACTATATCAAAGGTCCAACCTAATCTGACCTCCATGAAGCCTCTAATGTCACCTCTTATTACTCTCCCTCTTTTAGTTTATTTTGTGCTTCTATAAGAGAATACCATAGACTGGGTAATTTATAATGAACAGTAATTTATTTGCCTCCAGGTTCAGGAGGTAGGGAAGTCCAAGATCCAGGTGGGGACCTCCTTGCTATGTCATACCATGGTAAAAGGCCAAGGGCAAGAAAGAAAGAGAAAGAGAACAAGTGCAAGATGGGGCCTGAACTCTA
The DNA here is from genome assembly GCF_000951045.1 of Mandrillus leucophaeus. NCBI lineage: Eukaryota > Metazoa > Chordata > Mammalia > Primates > Cercopithecidae > Mandrillus > Mandrillus leucophaeus. The sequence goes on from NW_012105365.1 coordinate 4,682,012, forward strand.
TTTTATAAGGAACCTATTCCTGAAGTTTGCTGTCAGTCATTTATGAGGATGGAGCCCTCATGAACCAACACCTCCCATTAGGCCCCACCTCCATCACCACGTTTGGGATAAAGTTTCTAACATATCAACCTTCAAGGACACATTCAAACCATAGAACTCCCCATTTTTCATTTTGCTTCAGCCAGCCCAATCTCCTTGTTCTTTCTAGAATGTGTTATGTATGCTGCTTTCTCAAGGCCTCTGTACTGGATCTTTTCTGCCTGGAACTCTTTTCATTCAGGTATTTACTTGGCTTTGTCCCTCATGCACTTTGGGTTTCCACTCAATTGTCATTTTGTCGGTAAGGCTTTCCCTGGCTACCTATTTAAAATTGCAATCCCTTCCTCTCAATCTACATTTCATGCTTTTGTTTTTCTCTATAGCCCTTTTAACATCCATAACAATATATATTTTCATTGTTTATTTGATTTGTATGACTTCACATTCCGTCAATAAATTGTAAGCTCCATACAGATAATAGTTTTCTTTTTAAAAAGACACTACTATTTCCCTAGCACCTTGAAGAGTGCCTGGAACTTAGTAGGTATTCAATAAATGCTTGTTGAATGAATGTGTAAATTTAATTTTGGGCACGTAGGCTGTTTTTAATTTTATGTTGTATAATCAAAACAGTGTTATAATCAGTGTTTGTTATAATCAAAAACAATGCATAACACTGTCTAAATTTCTAATTAATTGAGATGATTACTTGTAGCAGAAAAGTTAGATTGAAGGACATAAACTGTATCCCCTGGACAGCACTGAAAACTGTTATGATCATTACTAATTTGATGGTAAAAAATGCTATTTCATTGGGACACTTGACATTTAAACATTTTTTAATTTTTAATTTTTGTGGGTAGGTAGTAGGTATATATATGGCAGATGAGATTGTTTTGATACAGGCATGCAATATGAAATAATCACATCATCGAGAATGAGTTATCTGTCCCCTCAAGCATTTATCCTTTGTGTTACAATTAAGTTACAGTCCTTCAGTTATTTAAAAATGTACAATTAACTTACTATTTACTATAGTCACACTGTTGTGGCATCAAATAATAGGACTTATTTATTTTTTCTATTTTTTTTTGTACCAATGATCCAACCTCCCTTCCAAGCCCCCCCGCCCCCAATACCCTTCCCAGTCTCTGGTAACTATCTTCTACTCTTTCTATGAGTTCACTTGTTTTGATTTTTAGATAGACAAATGAGAACATGCGATGTGTGTCTTTCTGTGCCTAGCTTATTTCACTTAACATAATTACCTCCAATTCTATCCATGTTGTTGCAAATGACAGAATCTCATTCTTTTTTTGTGGCTGAATACTACTCCATTGGGTATACGTACCACATTTTCTTTTCTTTTTTTTTTGGATAAAGTCTCGCTCTTTCACCAGGCTGGAGTGCAGTGATGTGATCTTGGCTCACTGCAACCTCCTCCTGCCAGGTTCAAGTGATTCTCCTGCCTCAGCTTCCCAAGTAGCTGGGACAACAGGTGCTCACCACCATGCCCAGCTAATTTTTGTATTTTTAGTAGAGACAGGGTTTCACCATGTTGACCAGGATGGTCTTGATCTCTTGACCTTGTGATCCGCCCACCTCAGCCTCCCAAAGTTCTGGGATTAGAGGCGTGAGTCACTGTGCCCAGCTGCACCACATTTTTTTTATCCATTCATTTCTTGGGTTGTTTCCAAATCTTAGTTATTGTGAACAGTTGTGCAACAAACGTCAGAATGCAGATATGTCTTTGATATACTGATTTCCTTTCTTTGGGGTACATAACCAGCAGTGGGATTGCTGGTTTATGTGGTAACTCTATTTTTAGTTTTGTGAGGAAACCTCATACTTTTCTCCACAGTGGTTGCACTAATTTACATTCCCACCAACAGTGTAGAAGGATTCCCTTTTCTCTACATTCTCACCAGCATTTGTTATTGTCTGTCTTTTGGATAGTCATTTTAACTGGGGTGAGATGATATTGTAGTTTTGACTTGCATTTCTCTAATGACTGGTGATATTGAGCACCTTTTCATATGCCTGTTTGCCACATACATGTCTTCCTTTGAGAAATATCTATTCAAATCCTTTGCCAGGTTTTTGACTAGATTATTTGATTTTTTTGCTACAGAGTTGTTTGAGCTCCTTATATATTCTGGTTATTAATCCTTTGTCAGACGCAAATATTTTCTCCCATTCTGTGGGTTATCTCTTTACTTTGTTGATTGTTTCCTTTGCTATGCAGGAGCTTTTTAACTGGATGTAATCCCATTTGTCCATTTTTGCTTTGGTTGTCTGTGCTTCTGTGGTATTGCTCACGAAATTTTTGCCCAGACCAATATCCTGGAGATTTTCCCGAATGTTGTCCTTTAGTAGTTTCATAGTTTGAAGTCTTAGATTTAAGTATTTAATCCATTTTGATTTCGTTTTTGTATACAGCGGGAGATCAAGGTCCAGTTTTATTCTTGTGCATATGGATACCTAGTTTTTCCAGCATCATTTATTGAAGAGACTGTCCTTTCCCCAGTGTGTATTCTTGGTGCCTTTGTCAAAAATGAGTTCGCTATAGGTGTGTGAATTTATTCCTGGGTTCTCCATTCTGTTCCCATTGGTCTACGTGTCTGTTTTTATGACAATACCATGTTATTTTGGTTACTATAGCTTTGTAGTATAATTTGAAGTCAGGTAATTTGACTCCTCTAGTTTTGTTCTTTCTGCTTAGGATAGTGTATCAGTTCTTTTTCACATTGCTGTAAAGAACTCCCCAAGACTGGGTAATTTATAAAGGAAAGAGGTTTAATTGACTCACAGTTCCCCAAGGCTGGGGAGGCCTCAGGAAACTTATGATCATGGCAGAACGTGAAGGGGAAGCAAGCACCTTCACAAGGCAGCAGGAGAGAGAAGAGTGAAGGAGGAACTTCCAAACACTTATAACACCATCAGATCTCATGAGAATTCACTCACTATCATGAGAATGGGATGGGGGAAACTGCTCTGAACATCCAATCACTTACCTTCCTTGACATGTGGGGACTACAGGTCCCTCCATCAACACATGGGGATTATAATTTGAAATGAGATTGGAGTGGGGACACAAAACCAAATTGTATCAGATATCTCTGGCTATTCTGGGTCTTTTGTGGTTTCATATAAATTTTAGTATTGTTTTTCTATTTCTTTGAAGAATATCATAGGTACTTAATAGGGATTGCCTTGAATCTGTAGATTGCTTTGGGCAGTATGGACATTTAAACAATATTCTTCCAATTCATGAGCATGGAATATTTTCCCATTTTTTGGTGGCCTCTTGAATTTCTTTCATCTGTGTTCTGTAGTTCTCATTATAGTGATTTTTCATTTCTCTGGTTAAGTTGATTCCTAGGTATTTTATTCATGGCAATTGTAAATGAGTTTACTTTTTTAAATTTCTTTTTTGTAGTGTTCACTGTTGACATATAGAAATACCACTGATTTTTGTATGTTGATTTCTGTATCCTACAACTTTGCTGAATTTGTTTATCAGTCCTAATAGTTTTTTGGTGGAGTCTTTAGGTTTTTCCAATATAAGATTATATCATCTGTAAACAAGGATAACTTGACTTCTTCTATTCCAATTTGGATGCCCATTTTTTCTTTCTCTATGTGATTGCTCTATCTAGGATTTCTAGTACTATGGTGAATAACAGTGGTGACAGTGGGCATCTTTGTTGTTCAAGATCTTAGAGGAAAGGCTTTCAGTTTTTCTCCATTTGGTGTGATACTTACTGTGGGCCTGTTTTATATGGCTTTTTATTATGTTGAGGTATGTTCCTTCTATACCCAGTTTTTTATTTTTTTTATCATAAAGGAATGTTGAATTTTATTAAATGCTTTTTCAGCATCAATTGAAATGATCTTGTAGCTTTTATCCTTCATTCTGTTGATTCAATGTATCACATTGATTTATTTGCATATGTTGAATTATCCTTGCATCCCAGGGATAAATCTCACTTGGTCATGATGAATGATCCTTCTAATGTGTCGTTGAATTCAGTTTGCTAGTATTTTGTTGAGGATTTCTACATCAATATTCATCGGAGATATTGGCCTGTAGTTTTTTTTTTTTATGTGTCTTTGTCTGGTTTTGGTATCATGATATTAGCCTTATAGAATGAGTTTGGAAGTATTCTCTCCTCTTGTATTTTCAAAATAGCTTGAGTAGGATTGGGATTATTTCATCTTGAAATGTTTGGTAGGATTCAGCAGTGAAGCCATGGGGTCCCGGGCTTTTCTTTACTGGGAAATTTTTTATTATGGCTTTGATCTCATTGGTATTGGTCTGTTCAGGTTTTGGACTTCTTCCTGGTTTAGTCTCAGTAGGTTGTATGAGTCTAGGAATTTGTCCACTTCTTTTAGGTTTTCCAGTTTTTTGGCATATAGTTGCTCATAGTAGTCTCTAATGATCCTTTGCATTTCTGCAGTATCAGTTATAATGTCTTCTTTTTCATTTCTGATTTTATTTATTTGTATCTTTTTTCTTAGTCTAGCTAAAGTTTTGTTAATTTTGTTTAACGTTTCAAAAAAACAACTTTTTGTTTCATTGATCTTTTGTGTTTTCTTCATTTCATTTATTTCTGCTGTGATTTTTATTATTTTCTATTAATTTTGGGTTTGGTTTGCTGTTGCTTTTCTGGTTCATTAAGATACATCATTAGATTGTTTATTTGAAGTTTTTTTTTTCTTTTTTGATGTAGACACTTATAGCTGTAAGTTTCCCTCTTAATACTGCTTTTGCTGTATCCCGTAAGTTTTGGTATGTTGTATTTCCATTACTATTTGTTTTAAGGAATTTTTCAATTTTCTTCTCAATTTCTTCATTGACCTACTGGTCATTCAGGAGCATATTGTTTAATTTTCATGTATTTGTATAGTTTCCAAAATTCCTCTTGTTATTAATTTCTAGTTTTATTCCACTGTGGTCACAGAAGCTGCTTGATATTATTTCAGTCTTTTGAATGTATTAAGACTTATTTTGTGACCTAACATGTGCATTTCTTTAATCACTTATGAAAGTCAATATTTTTTGTGTCACTTAGCTTTTAGTATTTCACTTTTTGTGAGATTTCCTATGTAGGTGTTTGCACCATTATGTATACAAGCTCTTAGTATAATAAGGATAATATATATTTCCCTAGACTTTTTCTTATCTGTGTGTTTTGAGACATAAAATATCCAGAGAAAGCAATTATTTAGTCCATAAAAAGGTATATGGAATTACTTCCCTTAACATATCAAACAGTAATACATTTTAATTTCCAAAAAGAATGTTTGTTACATAATACCTTATTAAATTGTTACAATATATGAAGGCTTTCAGGTGTTTGTCTGAGAAAAATATGGAAGCAGCTACAAAGTTACCAAGAATTCTTGTGCTTGCATTGGTATTCTTTGTTCTAAGATTGTGTTTTAGATATTTCATGACTATTCATTCTGTTACTTCTTTTTCAGTTGCCATTCATATGTTTATTAGCTCATCTAGCATGTACCTCTCTCATAGGAAAAATTATAGGATAGTCTATGATGATAGTACAGATGGGTTAAGTGCTATGATGGAGTCATTCACAGGGTTGTATAGAAGCACAGAGAAGAGGCAACTAAATCAGACTAAAGGAACTCTGGTGTCAGAGCAAGTGATGTTTCAGCTGAGTTTGGAAGGATTTATAGAAGTGCTTTACAGGATGCACAGAGACCACCACATCTCACTCAAAGAAAATAACATGTATAACATCAAAGAGGAATTAAATAATAATATAATTTCAAGGGCCAACTTGAAGGACGCATGGGCAGTGGTGGCAGAAGGTGTCAGAAACTGAAGGTCTTGTGAGGCAAGCTGTGAAGCGCTATTAACATCAAATTAGAAAGATTATTCTGTTGGCAAATGAAGGAACATAGAAGGGAAATCACATTGGATGCAGGAAGATCAGTTAGGAGACTCTTGCCTCTCTCATGGGGAGAAAATAACAAACAGAACTAAACACATGACAGTATGAATGGAGAGGGAGAGAATAGATGGATTTGACAGCTATTAAAGACATCTTATTTTCAGGAATCTGCAACCGAGCGATATATTTCAGACTACCATGACTTGTAAGTTTTTGGTCTAAGTAGATGCTGCTGTCTTTTATTGAGATAAAAAAAAATCGAGAGAAGGAAAAGGAGGAGGTCATGGTGTGGGAGGCGAGGCGGGAAATAGGATGAGTTCAGCATTGGACATCCTGAGTTTATAGTACTCCAGGCACACACAAACAGTGCTCTCCCGAAGACAGGTGGATGTACAGGAGTGCAGCTGAGAGACAACTTGGGAGCCATGAGTACATAAGAGGTAATTGAAGCCATTGATGTTGATGAGGTCACAGGCTCTGAGCATATAGCAAGAGCACTGTGTTGAGGAGAGTGCTTAGGGAAACAACAGCATTTAAGAAGCAAACAGAGTGAGAAGCATTTGAGGATGAAACTGAGAAGCTACAGCCAGTAGAGAATGATTAGCATTAGCACAGAAGCAGACTGGAGGTTGATGGGAAGGAGACCCATAAATCTGGAGTATGATATAGGCAGGGTGATTTTTAATATTCAGGGCGTTTGCTTATTTTAATTTTTCAACTTTTAGATTTGGGGTACATTTGTAGGTTTGTTATGCTGAGGTTTGGGATATGAATGATCCCATCACCCAGGTGCTGAACATAATACCCAACAGTTTTTCAACGCTTGCCCCTCCTTTTCCCTTTCCTCTCTAATAGTCTCTAGTGTCTGTTGTTGCCATCTTTAATTCCATGAGTATCCAATGTTTAGCTGCCATTTGCAAGTTAGAACATATGGTATTTGGTTTTCTGTTCCAGTATTACTTTGCTTAGGAAAATGGCCTTCAGCTGTATCCATGTTGATGCAAAATACATGATTTTGTTCTTTTTATGGCTCTATAGTATTCCATGGGGTATATGTACCACATTTTCTTTATCTAATCCACCAATGATGGGCACCTAGCTTGCTTCCATGACTTTGCTATTGTGAATAGCTCAGCAAACCCTCTTTAAAGATAGGGTCTCCCTCTGTCACCCAGACTGGAGTGCGGTGGTACAATCACAGCTCACACAGTTTTGACCTCCCAGAGCTCCAGTGATCCTCCAACCTCAGCCTTCTGAGTAGTTGGGACTATAGGCACATGCTTCCATGCCTCACTAATTTTTGTATTATTATTATTATTTTGTATAGACAGGGTTTTACCCTGTTGCCCAGGCTGGTCTTGAACTCCTGGCCTCAAGTAATCCTCCCACCTCAGCATCCCAAAGTACTGGGATTGCGGGTGTGAGGCACCATGCCTGGCCTACAGTGAGACATTTGAATTGTCATATTCTTATGGACAAAATGCATAGTATGGGATGAATGATGGAATATTAGGCAGATTCTTGGTTATTTGAACAAATGTACACTAAGATTATTAATGTATGTGATGCTAAACTGAAAGAACATCTCCAATACAATACTTTTGGGCTTAATATCTAATTTCTGTCCTTTTACTGTTTTACTATTACCATTTTAAACAATACTTGGGTTTTGAGAAGGCATAACCAAATTTTGTACAGTCAGAAAGCTGAGAAGGATTCCTAATGAGTTGGAAAACAGAATTGGGATTCAAAATGATTCGAAAGGCTAGAATAATGGGCAATCCAACATAATTGATTTGAATGTAGACTGTTCTTTTCTGGTTCTGAAAATTAGATATTCAAGCATAGAATGGGGAAATTTTACTTAAAAGTATTTCTGAAACCATAGCTGCCAAAAGCAAAAATGGAGGGTCTTGGGTTCTGTTTATATGAGCAGAATGCCTTGTTTGTGGAAGGTAGACTTTTAAATTAGGTCATTAATTCAACTTAGGTGCAATATTTGAAGAGGGATGTTGACAAAGGATGACATTGGCTTGAGTTGTGAATTAGGAAGATTAGTTTTTTGGAAAGTATGTCACGTGGAAACTAACCAAAGAAATTGGGGTTGTTTAGCTTAGAGTAGACTTGAGGGGGCTGTGACATGAGCTTCAAATATATTAAGTGCAGTCATATATAATATGCATTGCCATAATGCTCATTTAGAGGACAAGATTTGGATTAGTGAGTAGTAGACAAAAGGATGCAAAATTTAGTTCGTCTTAGAAGGTGTTTTACCTATGCAGAAGCCATGAGCTGTGTCTTTATACTCTAAAAATTGCAGAGCTGCTGCTTTGAATGGATTGCAAACCTAGGTTCCATCTATAGGAGCCATGAGTTCTAATTTACTGCACTTTGACTATTGTACTATGATGGATGTGAGGGGCAGTTCAATGACTGCTCAGGGTTATATCCATACCTACTGTAACTGGTGAGAAGATAAATATTTGACCTTGATGCTTTAGTCTTAGCTAGCACACATTCTTTTTTGTTTTTGTTGTTGAGACGGAGTTTCGCTGTTTTTTGTCCAGGCTGAGTGTAGTGGTACTATCTGGGCTCACTGCAACCTCTGCCTCCCTGGTTCACGCTTCAAGCAATTCTGCCTCAGCCTCCTGAGTGGCTGGTATTACAGACACAAGCCACCATGTCCGGCTAATTTTGTATTTTTAGTAGAGGTGGGGTTTCACCATGTTGGCCAGGCTGGTCTTGAATTCCTGACCTCAGGTGATCCAGCCACCTTGGCCTCCCAAAGTGCTGGGATTACAGTCGTGAGCCACTGTGCCTGGCTGCACATATTCTCATTCTGTCATACTTAGCACTTTATTCTAAGATTGCTACAGTGTAAAAAAACAATGCCCTTTGGTGTTTAAGCCAACCTCCTAAAGTTAAGAGCAGACAGAACTGACCCTTTGAAAATTTAATGCAGACTTCTATTTGATAATTCTTAGGTATATCAATAATGCATAACTAAAATAACTAAACCAAAATAATAATTGATGCTTAAACATATCTGAGCCTGTTATGCTAGGGAAGTGCTTCCCTATCTAAAGAGCAGATAAATATCAAGATCATTTACTCTAGGTTTTTTTTTTTATGGTCTCATTTTTTTTTTTACATTTGTCACCTTTTAAAGTTAAAAGCAATATATGTGCATTCCAGAAAAATGCAGCAATAAAAGCACCCATAATCTCACTAAATAAGCATGCTACTTTTGACATCTTAGTATTTGTAATATGAATAATAAATAATAACAATAGCCAGGTACAATTTTAAGTGCATTTTTATTTATTAACTCACTCATCTCCCTGACTCTAATTGGTGAGCTTGAACCCCCCAGCTTGTGAATCCAAGCTGCTACACCAGGGCCCATACTTTTCACTGTCAGACTATACTGCCTCTATTACATATATCAAAAGTCCTTTACATGTATTTCATTATCAAGGGACAGATATAGTTACAAAATGGCAATATTATGTACATATAGTTAGGTAATCTTTTTTGGCATTTAGAAATATGACCTGAACTTACTCCCCTATTTTGATTCCTCAGTAATTTTATTAAGTGCTTGATATGTCTCTGACTTTGTTCCCTGAATAACCAGTTTTTACAAATAGTATTTTGAACCATCCATAATTCATCCTTTTTCTATTGATTTGTTTTCTATACCATCTATTGTGTATGTGTATACATAAAAATTTATAAGCTATTTTATATATAATATGTGCTATATTATATATATGCACATTTATTCAGTTTCTTTTGAGCTATTTTCTACACTATTGATTTTTTTGTGCCAAGATTGCAGAGTTTTATAATGTAGTTTTATATGGTGGCACTTAATTTTCTTTCATTCAAAGATTTCTCAGCTGTTCTCACTCATTTAGTCTTTCAGTTCAACTTCAGAATAATTTTGAAAAGTTAAAAATTTTCTTGGATTCTGTTAAGTTCTTTCATTTATTTGGAAAAAATGTCATATTTTTAGTATTATCTTCACATTTAAAGAAATACAGTCCTTTTTAGCATTTATTCAGGCATTCTATATTTCTCATTAGCACAATCTTTGTATTCTGAACTATTTTATGTTACTGTTTTCCATGACATTTTCCCCCAACCATTTTACCTTTTAATTGATTTTTCCCTCGTATGTTGAAAAGCCACTGGTTTTTAGAAATTAATTATATATCTAGTTTCTTACAGAGCTGTCTTGTTAATTCTAACATTTTGTCAGCTAATTATCTTTGATTTTTTTGATAACAAGTTCCATTTATTGAGTAGTTAATGTGGGAAACATTTTTCTCACAGAAGAAAAGTGTTTCAGAATGCTTTCAGAGATGAAGAAACTGAAGTTCAAAGGCAATTAATAACTTTCAAAAGATGACAAAGCTAGTGAGCCATAAAGCTGGGATAGATTTGTCTCCAGAGATCTCACTTTCCACTGAACTCCACTACCTCCCACTCTGCCTACACAGAACTGATCTATTATGCTTGCAGTTCTCCATGACTGATTCTTAGAGGCCATTGATCGAATCTTATTAGGTGCACCAGACAGCTATTTACAGTTTTGCCCAGTAGCCAATCATTTTCACATGATTTCTCTTTTTCAAGGTAGAGATCCTTTTCTCACGGGTTTCACAAATCTTTCATCTCCTCCAAGGTAGATGTTAATTCCACATTTTCACATGGAAAGCTTTATGTACTGCTGTATTTTACTCACACACAAGGTGTGTAGGTAGCCACTGGTCCTCCTGTCTTGAGGATAGCATGTCTGTGCAGAGTTCCTAGTCCAGTTTCTGTTGTCTGAGAAACTTCCTTTTCATACTATGCTGATGAACTTTGAGGATCTCATTCTGTCTACTGAATTCTTGATTAGGAGAATGTTTTAAAGAAACAGAGCTGTCTGTGGTTCTTCCATGTTAAGAAGCACATGATAGGTACTGGACCTAGGGCATTTTCTGCCTCCGTCTTTATCTGTACAGTTCTGGGAGTGAAGGATGTATATGAAGAGGTGAGAGTGAGATTTGTTAGTCTGATGTCATCTTAAACCAGAAGTCTGTAAAACTTCAAAAACAGACAGCCTTTTTCTGTTGTTGGAAAACTATATTCCAAAGAAACTTCAGAATAAAAATTGATGGACAAATTGATGTGTAATTCTATCATTTTATAATATCTTTTTGTTTTTGTTCTTTTCCTTACACCTCTTTAAGACTTATCAGTTAATATGACTCAGGCATAGCTGTTAGTGTTTTACAGATATTAGCCCATTTAATAACAATCATTTGTTATTAGTCCATCATTCATAAGCAAATGATACTGCTTTAAAGTGATATTCAGGTATTTTATATAGAAGTTAAATAATTGCCTCAATCTTTAAAAAAAATCTTTATTGAAGATTAATTGAAGTCCACTCAGATACATATATTTGAAGTATATAAATTGATCAGTTTTGACATATGTAAGCACTTATGAAACTATTGTCATAATCAAGATAGTCATTTTCAACATCTCCAAAATTTTCCTGTTTCTCTTTGTAGTCTAACCCTTCCTCTACTCTGTCCCTAGGCAGCCACTGATCTGCTGTCACTAGAGATTCAGTTGAAGTTTATAGAATTTTAGATAAATGGAATTGTATGGCATGTACTCTTTCTTTTGGGTGGAGAGCTGTCTTCTTTCACTTAGTGTAATGATTTTTAGGTTTATTCACATAGTGGTGTGTATCAAGTTTGTTCCTTTTTGCTAAGTAGTAGTCTACTATATGGCTATACCACAATCTGTTATTTAATATATCTATTTTTAACATAGCAGAGTTGTAATCATAGCACTTGATATTCTTAAGCTCCAATAGGATAATGTAATCTATGATCATTAAATACTAACTAGTGAGTACTCCAGTAAGTTCTTTATAAAGTTTAGCAGCAGCAGTCTAAAAATGTGAGTGTAAGTACTAAAGGACTTTTTGCAGTCTGAGATATTCCTATAGGTGATTTTTTGTTTCATTTGGTATTTAATGCTATTCTGATAAATCTTGATTTTTGAAGCTAACCATTCAGTTAGTCTATTAGATGTGCCTGCTGTTAGAACTATTAATACTTTCACTTGCTTGCCTGTCTGTAGATCATTTAACTATCAGTTAATGAATGCGTGTCTCTGGGAGTGCAGGTGAGGAATGTGGATCTCATACCACTCATTCAGAGGCTAAAATGAGGACTTTGTTTAGTTCACGGTAATAAGCATTCACATACTGTATGGAAATGAAAACAGTCTTTGTGTGTGTGCAGTTGGAAGAACTATTAAATATATTCATTCCTAATTGAAATTATGTTTCTATTGTTAAAGAAAAACTGAGAGGAGTTAAATTTAACATTTGAGTAAGAACAAAATTCTAGAACCAGACAGCATTCCTGATGAAGGTGGTGATATGGTTTGGCTGTGTCCTCACCGAAATATCATCCTAAATTGTAGCTCCCATAATTCCCACATGTTGTGGGAGGGACCTGGTGGGAGATAATTAAATCATGGGGCTGCTTTCCCCCTACTGTTCTCGTGGTAGTGAATACGTCTCTCAAGAGAGCTGATGGTTTTATCAAGGGAAAACCCCTTTCACTTGGCTCTCATTCTCTCTTGTCTGCCACCATGAAAAATGTGCCTTTGGCCCGGCGCGGTGGCTCACGCCTGTAATCCCAGCACTTTGGAAGGCCGAGGCGGGTGGATCACCTGAGGTCCGGAGTTCAAGACCAGCCTGACCAACGTGGAGAAACCCCGTCTCTACTAAAAATACAAAAATTAGCCAGGCATGGTGGCGCATGCCTGTAGTCCCAGCTACTCGAGAGGCTGAGGCAGGAGAATCGCATGAACCTGGGAGGCGGAGGTTACAGTGAGCTGAGATCGCGCCATTGCACTCCAGCCTGGGCAAAAAAAGCGAAACTCCGTCTCAAAAAAAA
>NW_012105365.1:4694995-4759015 GCF_000951045.1 Mandrillus leucophaeus
AAAAAAAAAAAAAAAAAGAAAAAGAAAAATATGCCTTTCGCCTTCCACCATGATTGTGAGGCCTCCCCAGCCATGTGGAACTGTGAGTCCATTAAACCTCTTTTTCTTTATAAATTACTCAGTCTCGGGTATGTCTTCATCAGCAGCATGGGGTAACAGAGTACCCCCATCTACAAACCTGGTGGACTATATAACGAGAAAACAAGAAATGACATACAGAGAGCACTTGATTGGTGCAGCTGGCATTTACCTTCTTTGGGTGTAATCTAGCAGCTTTCAGCCTCTGGTTGTCTGCAGCTACTCTGATTGAGACACAGCTACTTGTTTTAAGGGTTTACTTTTTGTGAAATTACAGTCTGTTTACGCAAGTTAGGTTATAGTTCATACTGTATGGAGAAACCTTTATGTCAAACTCAAAATATGTACGGTGGCAGCTTTAGGCCAAACTTAATTCAGTTTAACACCATAAATCACAAATCCATCAAGATAGCTAGGTTTAGTTGTATTTTTTCTTTCTTTCTTTTTTTTTTTCTTTTGGTGGGAGCTGATGAGAATTCTGTTGACTAACATGTTTGCATTTAGAACAAGATAAGCATTCTTTTAGACTAATAGTGTTTTTGCAACTTTTGAGGACACTTATGTTTTTCTTATATTGTTCCAGGAAAAGAAAAGGTATTGGTATGTACTATGACTGACTGACATGTCTCATTTAGGCTTATCTCATCTTAGAATCCATCCTTTTTAGCAGTAGATGATCACCCTAACAGGACAGGGAGAATAAATGTGACTCACTTGGCATCATAGTAGTGCGTTCTGCACTCTCTGTGATGGACACAGGTAAAGGCAGGCTCATCCTTAACCTGACATTTTCAGCTATGGCTTTGTTTTTCCCGATCTTCCTTCAAAATTAGATTGTTTACCTTTATTTCCTCAATTCTCTTTCCAATTCACTAGAGTCAGGCTTTTATCCCACTTATTTTCCTGAACCTCTTGTCATGATTAGTAATCATCTAATTATCAGTGGTTTCTTTAATCCCCATCCTATTCTATCTCTCTTGAGGCATTTGACTCTACCTCCAGGCTTCTTCTTTCTTGCTTTCTGATACTGTAATGTTGTGTCAGTCATTGTTATGTGCTTATTTCTTTAGCACCTCTTCTATGACCTCTTTTTAAATGTCGATTGCCCCAGGTTTTTGCTTTTTGTCTTTTTGCATTGTAGATATCCTGTCTGAGTGATCTTATCCATATTTTCTTTCATTGTTTTTCTGTAAATGGAAGTAATACATACTTATTATAAACAATTTGAATAATTTGAACAAGCAAGAGTGAAAATCACCTGTCATAACACCTGTGGAAAACCATTGTTACATTATTTATCCAACTGCTTGTCTTACCTACAACCTTCGTTTAAATGACTCTTAAATCCAACCTCCATTGCATAGTTTTCCATCAAGTTCCAAAATAATATTTATGGCTCCTTTAATTATAAAAAGAATTGTGAAAAAGCACAATCCTTTTCTTTAAGGAACTCATAGTCTAGTGAAGTGGCTCTCAGTCTGGCTGCAAGTTAGAATCACAGACCAACAATTTATTTCCCATTTAGGAATCTGAGGACAGGGTCCAGGAGCCAGATGCCAGTGCATAACCAGGGTTAAGAATCCCTTGGGTAATGGCTATGTTTCAAAGTGCCATTTATTTAATATCTACTCTATGCCAGGTCATGTGGTATCCATTTGTTCTTTCAACAAATATTTTTTCAGCCCTTCTTTTATGTTTACCCCTGGCCTAGATACCAGGAACACATCAGAGAATAAAAAGAGAGTTTCCATTCTTATGGAGATTATGAAATGGTAAAAAGAGATAGACATCATACAAATACATGACAAGTGGTGATAAATGTAGGAAGAAAAATAAGGGAGGTGAGGGTATAGCGATGTGTATCTATCTAAAAAGTCAGAAAAGGGCTTTTGATGTTACAACATTTGAATAATGCCTGAGTGAAGAGGGTTCAAGGCTGCAGACATCTGGGGAAGGATCTTCCAGAAAGAGGGAATAACAAACGCAAAAACCCTAAAGTAAGCATGCACTTTAAGTGTTCAGAGGAGAGTGACTCACTGTGGCTTGAGCAGAGTGAATGAGAGGGACATGGCAGGAATTGAGACCGCAGGGGTCATGTGGGTGGAATGTGGCAGATCACATGGTGCCTTTTAGGGTGTGTGAAAGACTTTGCCTTTCATTCTGAATGAGATGAAGGCCAAGAGGCTTTTGAGCACAGATGTAATCTGATGTGATTTATGTGTAAAAAGATCAAACTAGCTGCTATGTGGGAAATAGACTGCCAGAGATGTGGGTAACAGCAGAGGAGTTAGGATATTACGATAATATGGGTGAGGCATTAAGGCAGCTTAGATTAAGGTGTTAGGTGTGGAATGGTGAGAAGAAATTGGATTTTTTATATATTTCATACATAAAATATATTTATATATATGTATTTTGGAAGAAATGATAGGCTTTAATAAGATCTCCTAGGAAGCGAGTTTAGCTAAAAAGAAAGAAGTAGTCAAGGACCAAGTGCTAGGGCACATCAGGAGAGGTAGAACAAATGGAGGATGGTGTCCCAGAGGCCAAATGAAGAAAGTGTTGAAGAAGAGGATTGATGGATGAAATCAAACACAGTTGTTAGATCTAGTGAGAAGAATATTGAAACAAATGTTTTTATTTAGCAAGGTGGAGGTCTTTTCAATTATCTTGAAAAAAGTAGTTTTGACTGAGGGAGAGAGGTAAAAACCTGATTGGAGTGGGTTCAGGAAGGGGAAGAAAGGAGGCAACACAGTGAGAACAGATAAATGTTTTGAAGAACTTTGCTAGTCAGAGATGAAGAGTGGCAGTAACTGAAGAGGGAAGTGAAAATAGTTACTTAGAGTAATGCCTAACAAAGTATACTTCAAAATTTCTTCTAAATGCAAGATTTTGTTCTAAGAATAGCAACTCTAGTTTTATTATGATATCTTAAGAATCTCTTAAAATGAGGTATACTTATAATTTTCAGTCTTTTGAGACATTTTGATCAAGCTCATCCATTTTCTTTATAGCACATGACTTTCCCCCCTTCTTTCTACTTTATGGATATCCTTTTGTATTAGTTTTCTGGGGACAGCTATAACAAATCTCCGTAAACTGGGCGGCTTACACAACACAAATTTATTGTTCTGAAGGCTAGAAGTCCAAAATCAAGGTGCCAGCAGGGTTGGTTCCTTCTAAGGATTATGACAGAAGGATCTGTTCCAGGCTTCTCTCCTTGGCATGGATGGCCATCTTCTCCCTGCGTATCTCTTCATATCTATCCTCCCTCTATGCTTATCTCTTTGTCCAAGTGTCCCTTTTATAAGCATAGCAGCCATATTGGATTTGACTCACCATAATAACCTCATTTTAACTTGATTGCTTCTGCAAAGAACCTATCTCCAAATAAGGTTACATTTAGAGGTACTAGGAGTTAGGACTTCAGCATGTGAATTTTTGGGAGACACAATTCAACCCATAACACCTTTACTTTCCCATAGGCTTATTTCTGAAGTTTTATTCTAATAACACTTAAAATTTTTCTGCTAGGTAATATTTAGGCACAGTTACCAGTTACTCAATCCAGTCCTACATGTCATTTTAGATGATTTGGGGTGGGAGGTGGGTTTCCTGATATAAAAGGAACACTTGCCAAATTAAAAAGAATTGCCTTTTGGAAAAATAAAACATAAAATGAGTTAGAGATATGGTCTCGTAATACTTTTAATGAATATGATGTCAGACTTTTCTTAGATTTCTCATTTAATTTCATGTTTAAAACAGTAGAACCAGCAAGCTAGTATATGGAAACTTTCTCTACTTTGGGAATATGAGATAAATCAAAGTGCCTTCTCTGGAAAAAACCCTACATTAAATGTATGTACCATCTCCCTGGTCTTATTAAGATGGCAGCACAGCCTAGTTCTAAATAAAGGCCAACATCTGACCCCATAGTATATCACTTTTAGTATAGAGAGAAGTTAGGTTTATTAGAAGAATTTTGTTATTGCACCAAGAAAAATATTATAGAAATTGGCTCATATTTGTATATCTAGGTGTATGATCCAAGTAAATGTTTTCAGCTAATTTTTGGGTATCCCATTCTCCCTAAAGAGTTGCTTCTTTTTCAGCATGAGGTTTTAATTGGGATACAGGCCATTATGATGCATCCTCATAAAACAGTTGGCTTTTATTTGGAGACTGTAAAATACGGATCATACTTCTTACGGATTTTATTTAGAAAGTGTAAAATACAGATCATAATTAATGACTGTAGAGACCCCATTATCTCTAAGTTCTTAATGCAACAAGAAATAATGTAAATTTAGCTGTGGAATAGAAAATGTATTTTTATGGGCTTACCACTCTTTATAGGCTTAAGGCAGAATACAAGATCTAAAAAGAGCAAAACAACTGTGGTAAAAATTAGTGTTAAAATATCCAATAAAATTTGGATGTTCTCCAAATTACTTTCTAACTGGGAATTCTAAGGTTTAGCAGTTCCCTAAAATGGCCACTGAATGACTCTCTTGAGAGAGTCTTTTTTTTTTTTAAATTTCTAACTTTGTATACTTTAAATACTTTTTTAAAAATTTCATATTGTTTAACTTTAAACATGAAAAAAGTGATTCAACAAGAGACCAGATTTTTTTAATCTAGAGAAAATAGCAAACATATTCTCCATGGTTTCTTCACAGATAAAACCTAGTGATAATTCCGATACTAACCATATTAAACATCCAATTTATTAATGATAGATTTATGTCCAGACTTCACAGTTTATCTCACTGATGACCACAGCCCAATGAAACCTAAATTCAATCTTCCTCTGCACCCATTAAATCACAACTCTTCCAGCCTTCCCCCTTACTTTCTCTTGTTCAGCTATTCTGGAAAGGCATCTTTTTCTCAGTGCTTTCTTAGTGACTGTACTGATAAAAATACAAACAGCATATGGAAGCAGATATGTGCGTAGGTCTTGATTTTGTGTTTTGGTAGACTGGTTTATTCAAGCAAATACAACAGGAGAATATGTTTGTTTAAGGTTTGCTTTTGTGCCAGTTGGTGGTGTTTCTGTCTTTTGGCCTGCCAGAAATACCTTTATTTCTACACTATTTGATAAAAATTTCTGATTGACAATTTTTTTTCATTGAATTAAGTAGCTCCTTGAAAAATACAACATATGTCTAACATGTTGAGGAATTTTGAAGAATTATGCTCAAATTTGATTTTACTTCAAATGAAATGTTTTAAATTTAGTAACATTATTTAATGTTAGTGGCTTAATAGTTCTTCAATATTATATATAGAATTGGCCTTAATTTAGAGTAGCTTGAAAAGCATAATCTAATTTTAATTATTCAGAAGAATGTTGTTTTTTTTTTTTTCCAAGACAGAATCTTGCTCTGTCGCCCAGGCTGGAGTGCAGTGGTGCGATCTCAGCTCACTGCAAGCTCCGCCTCTTGGGTTCACGCCATTCTCCTGCCTCAGCCTCTGGAGTAGCTGGGACTACAGGCGCCCGCTACCACGCCCGGCTAATTTTTTGTATGTTTTGTAGAGACAGGGTTTCACTGTGTTAGCTAGGATGGTCTTGATCTCCTGACCTTGTGATCCACCTGCCTCGGCCTCCCAAAGTGCTGGGATTACAGGCGTGAGCCACCACGCCTGGCTCAGAAGAAAACTTTTTAATCACAGTTTTTTGGAAATGAATTGATTGGGAGGTAGTGCTCAATTGGTTATGTGTGCACCAGAGTGTGGTGGGATAAGCATTGGCTTGTGAGTCAAGAGACCCAGTTACGGGACTTTACTTGTCATTAATTGTGTGACCTGAGTAACTTGCTTTCTGCTGGACTTCATCTTCTTGTTTGGCCAAGAAAGAGACTGGTTTAGATCATCTATAAAGTCCTTTCCAAGCTTTACATTTTATGACTTTATTTCTTCTTGTTTTATATTTTTAGATAAAACAGGAATTAGGTCTTTGCTTTTTGTTGGATACTCTTGACTGAATGGGGATTTTTCCTGTCCACTATGGTCATATTGGGCAGAGAATGTAGCTTGATGGTTTTTAGAAAATAAGCATCGTCTGAAAATAGTCAACAATAAGGCTTGGTGAATCTGCCAACAGATGACTGCTTCTACAATTTCATTTAGTCATCTAAGCCAATTGAATTTAGACATTTAGCATGAAATACTTAATATTTCTCAAGACAAGGTTTTGGGGCCATAGAATGTATTAGCCTTATGTAATTCTGACTTGGTTTATCAGGTGACCTAGAGTACAGAGGACTCATAATGTTATAAATTACATCCATGACAGCCTGTGATTTTTTTTTTTTTTTTTTTCTGTAGGAAAAGACTCTTAGGTCAGTGACGTAAGGCAGGTCTGGGTGATACCTGATTTTTATTCTAAAAAATAAATTTTAGCTTAGTTTGTTCACTAACCTATGGCTGTCAACTGCTGAGGCCTTATTTAATCATTTGAAAATGATCATATTCCACAGGGATGTTTTATAAGAAGAATTATTCCTGAATAGAGATATATCACACTCTGAGCTGGCAAAAGCTTAACTTTGTAAAGATGTCTGTTTGCCTCAATTTATACGTTTAAAAGAATCGCCCCCAATCCAAATATAGTTTTGCCTCCTTGGGAGTGTGTGTCTGTTGAAGGTATAGGGTAGAAATTTAAATGTTCTTCAGGTTTGTAAGATAGACTTTGTTCTGAGATCAGCTGGGAAAATGCTGAAAAAGAAATGTGTTAAAGGGAAGTATTCTCATAACTTACAGGTGAGAGTATAAATGATTAAAGACTGTCTGGAAACAGTTGGGTAATATTTATCAAGAGCTTTAAAATACGTGTTCTTACCAGGTATTCTGCATCTATTTCTGTAATTATCTTAAGTAAATTGGTTAACTGAACAGTGGTACATATAGAAGGTTGTTACTCATCTTAGTGTTATTTGTAAACAACCCAAATTTTTAAGAGGTGACTGATTAAATATATTGTTTCCTTATGAAATGGATACCATGGGTCATTAAATGTGTTGATATGGCAGTATATTTATTTACATGGAAGAGATTTACAATATTTTAGGCAGATTATAAAACATCTTGTGAAGACTTTCATGTAGGTTTATATGCCTGTGTATCTACTTGGGAAAAAGTGCAACAAATTAACTGTGATTATCCCTGGGTGGCAAGATTATGTATGACTGGTCATCCTCTATTTCACATTTAAAGCTTTATTTCTAGTTTTTCTACAGAGATCATGGATTCTTTGAGAGGAAGTAAAACATAACAGTTAAAGCAGTTGAGAGGATTGAACTCAGTCTGGCTGGATTTAAATCCCAGTTCTATCACTTAACTAGCTGTGTAATCCTTAGCCAGTCACTTTATTCTGTGTTGTTGTAATCTGTAAAGTAGTGATAATCATAATAAAAATTAATAATACCTACCCCATAGAGTTGTGAGGATTAAATGTACTTAATATATGTGAACTCTTTAGAACAGTTCATAGTACTATGTTAATATTAGCTTTTATTATTTCTGTAATAAAAGTAGCACATGCAAGAGAGACAGACATACTAGCATAGCTAGAATCTACTGGTAGAGGAAATGGTCTCAAGCGATTGAAATGATTTGGTAATTTTTATTTTTTTAATTTTTTATTTTTTTAAATTGTTATACTTTAAGTTCTAGGGTACATGTGCACAATGTACAGGTTTCTTACATATGTATACTTGTGCCATGTTGGTGTGCTGCACCCATCAACTCGTCAGCACCCATCAACTCGTCATTTACATCAGGTATAACTCCCAATGCAATCCCTCCCCTCCTCCCGTAATAGGCCCCGGTGTGTGATGTTCCCCTTCCCGAGTCCAAGTGATCTCATTGTTCAGTTCCCACCTATGAGTGAGAACATGCGGTGTTTGATTTTCTGTTCTTGCGATAGTTTGCTGAGAATGATGGTTTCCAGCGGCATCCATGTCCCTACAAAGGACACAAACTCATCCTTTTTTATGGCTGCATAGTATTCCATGGTGTATATGTGCCACATTTTCTTAATCCAGTCTGTCACTGATGGACATTTGGGTTGATTCCAAGTCTTTGCTATTGTGAATAGTGCTGCAATGAACATACGTGTGCATGTGTCTTTATAGCAGCATGATTTATAATCCTTTGAGTATATACCCAGTAATGGGATGGCTGGGTCATATGGTACTTCTAGTTCTAGATCCTTGAGGAATCGCCATACTGTTTTCCATAATGGTTGAACTAGTTTACAATCCCACCAACAGTGTAAAAGTGTTCCTATTTCTCCACATCCTCTCCAGCACCTGTTGTTTCCTGACTTTTTAATGATTGCCATTCTAACTGGTGTGAGATGGTATCTCATTGTGGTTTTGATTTGCATTTTTCTGATGGCCAGTGATGACGAGCATTTTTTCATGTGTCTGTTGGCTGTATGCATGTTTTCTTTTGAGAAGTGTCTGTTTATATCCTTTGCCCACTCTTTGATGGGGTTGTTTGCTTTTTTCTTGTAAATTTGTTTGAGTTCTTTGTAGGTTCTGGATATTAGCTCTTTGTCAGATGAGTAGATTGCAAAAATTTTCTCCCATTCTGTAGGTTGCCTGTTCACTCTGATGGTAGTTTCTTTTGCTGTGCAGAAGCTGTTTAGTTTAATTAGATCCCATTTGTCAATTTTGGCTTTTGTTGCCGTTGCTTTTGGTGTTTTAGACATGAAGTCCTTGCCCATGCCTATATCCTGAATGGTATTAGCTAGGTTTTCTTCTAGGGTTTTTATGGTATTAGGTCTAACATTTAAGTCTCTAATCCATCTTGAATTAATTTTCGTATAAGGAGTAAGGAAAGGATCCAGTTTCAACTTTGTATTTATGGCTAGCCAATTTTCCCAGCACCATTTATTAAATAGGGAATCCTTTCCCCATTTCTTGTTTTTCTCAGGTTTGTCAAAGATCAGATGGCTGTAGATGTATGGTATTATTTCTGAGGACTCTGTTCTGTTTGATTTGGTAAATTTTAAAGAGGAATGTGATGATTGGATGTTTACTTTTTTATTTACAATTTCTAAATTTTAAATATAAAAATTATTAAGGCTAAATTCATATAACATAAAATTAACCATTTAAAAGTAAAAACTCAGTGGCATTTAGTATATTTATAAAGTGTGCATTGTAACACTCCAGAACATCTCCATAATTCCAAAGTAAAACCCTGTAACCATAAGGCAGTTTCCATTCTCTCTTCCCTGCAGCTCCTGGCAACCACTAATCTGCATTTTATATGATTTATCTATTCCGGACATTTCATGTAAATAGAATTCTATAATATGTTACCTTTTGAGCCTGGCTTTTCTGACAATATAATATTTTAGAGGTTTATCCACATTGTGGTAATATCAGTACTCCTATGTCTGAAAAATATTTCATTTTATGTATATACTACACTTTGTTTTACATTCATCCATTGATGGTCACTTGGGTCCTTTCACCTTTTTGGCTATTGTGAACAGTGCTGCTCTGAGTAGATGTTTGCTTTTATTAATAATAGTTTCTTCTGATATCAAAGCTGTATATTTATCATGGAAAATTTAGAAAATACAGAATTACAAGTACTTCAAATTTATATTTTGGTGTGGTACTTTCGGTCTTTTAAAATATATACACAAATACATATGTGTGTATGTAAGTGCATATATATGTATTAAAACACATAGCTGTGTACAAAAATATACTTAAAAGAGCAATTGGGATGATGGTACACATTGTTTTATGGCACTGTTTACCATTTAACATCTCTGAACACTTTCTGATGTCTATAAGAAAATATTGGTATAACATAATTTTAAATGAAAAATTAAAAATTTGTTATATTGGTATAACAGAATTTTGAATGAAAGGAATTTATTTTACCGATATCAAGTGATAAAAATTTAGCTTTTCACTCCTGTATTAAGTGCAATGAATATTCCTTTATATAAAATACTGCTTAATTATTTTCTAGGGATAGAGTCCTAGGAATAGAACTGTTCTGTCAATAAGTGTGTACTTTTAAGGCTTTTGACACACTGCCAAATTTCCCTATGGAAATATTATTCTGATTTACATACTACCAGCAATATTTGAGTATCTGTTTCTTATTTTGATTGCCAATATTATTTTATTCATAATCATTGTTACTTTAACACACATAGTGTCTAGTTCATATTTTAAATTTCTATTTATATAAAACATTACCAGATATTGTTTTCTTCCTTTTGTGAATGCCTGCTTAATGACTTTTAGTGTTTTTGCCTTTTTCCTAATGATTGGAAGAGATTTTTGAAAAATATAATGGGCTGGGCATGGTTGCTCATTCCTGTAATCCCAGCACTCTGGGAGGCCAAGGCGGGCAGCCCACTTGAGCCCATGAGCTCAACACCAGCCTGGGCAACATGTGAAATGCGGTCTCTACAAAAAAAATACAAAAACTTAAATTGGTATAATGGCGTATGCCTGTGGTCCCAGCTACTCAGGAGGGCGAGGCAGGAAGATGGCTTAAACCTGGGAGGTTGAGGTTGCAGTGAGGTGCAATTGTGCTACAACACTCCAGCCTGGGTGACAGGGCAAAACTGTGTCTCAAAAATAAACAAACAGAAATACAAAAATATAATGAAGATGTAAATCTTGAAAATCTGTTAGAAATATTTATTTTTTCTACGTTGCTATTTGTCTTCTTATTTTATCTATGGTATTTTGGTCACAGGGAAGTTAAAAGTCTTAACGAAGTGATCTCTGTCATTTTTTGCTTTTTTCAGTTTCTGCCTTGCTCACATGTTTTTCTAAGTCTCCCTTAGGTGATTGGTATATATGTTTGATTATGAGCAAAACATTCTAATATTGTCTTGTTTGAACATGGAATGCTGCTTGACTTAGTATTTTTTTTGCTACATAACTTTCTCCACTGACTTAGAAAAAACCGCAGTTAACTCAAAGCTACTAGTACCCTAAGTTTAGGATCTGAATTTGAACTTTAAGCTCAGAGACAGACACATATCACAAGAAAACAAGGGCATGTCTGGGATTTATTCAGGGAACCCATTCCACAATGTGTACTTGAGTCCGAACTCATTCATGTAGTTTCTCTCTGTATTTGTCTGTTTCCACAGCTTTATAACTTGCATTGTCCTTTCAGGCATTAAGATCCTCATTCATCAAGTAAGTATTAAATTTTGTTCACCATACTCCATTTACCTACAGGAAATTGAACTGGTTCATTTTTTGGGTGAAATTTTCGGCTTTTGAAAATCATCTGGCTAGATTGCCTCATTTCTTAGAAAATCCAAATCATTTGCCTTTATTATAAAGAGGCAAAATATTCCTACCTGTCAGGGAAATAAATTATATGAATTGATACTAACCTATGTGAGTATCTATCATTTTTTCTTGCATTAAATGTGAAATTAGAATTGATTTTTCTGGCCAGGCGCGGTGGCTAACGCCTGTAATCACAGCACTTTGGGAGGACTAGGTAGGTGGATCATGAGGGCGGGAGTTCAAGAACAGCCTGGCCAAGATGATGAAACCCTGTCTTTACTAAAAATACAAAAATTAGCTGGGCACAGTGGCAGGTGCCTGTAATCCCAGCTACTTGGGAGGCTGAGGCAGGAGAATTGCTTGAACCCTGGAGGCGGAGGTTGCAGTGAGCCAAGATTGTGCCACTGCACTCTGGTGACAGAGCAAGACTCCGTCTCAAAAAAACAAAAATAAAAACAAAAAAAGAAGTGACTTTTCTGCCAGTGTGAAATGGAACTTCTGTTTACTTTAGGCTGATGATGTTAATGACAATTATTTAGTCTTTATCTGCTTTATTTTATTTTATTTTTTGAGACAGTCTCACTCTGTCACTCAGGCTGGAATGAAGAGGTGAGATCCTGGCACACTGCAACCTCTGCCTCCCAGACTCAAATGATCCTCCCACCTCAGTGTCCTGAGTAGCTGGGATTACAGGCACACACCATCATGCCTGGCTAATTTTTGTATTTTTCGAAGAGAAAAAGTCTTTCAGTGTTGCCCAGGCTGGTCACAAACCCCTGAGCTCAAGCGATCCGCCCACCTAAGCTTCCCAAAGTGTTGGGATTACAGGCATGAGCCACCATGCTCGGCCTATTTTTGTGTTTCACTTCTGGTAGATCTTTTAAACAAAAACAGAAAAATACGTGTTTATTATAAAAGAAATTAGGAAATGTAAGTAAACCAAGCATTCTAAGATGAGTACTGTTAATACCTTAGCATATATTCATTCCCCTTTCATAGGTATGCATTCATTCACATTTAATAAAAATTCTTTTTTATACTCACCTATTATGAGCATCTTTCCATGTCAGGGGCAGATGTATACAATTTGAAATGAGCACAGAATTCCACTGTGTGAATATATCAAAATATATTTCAGCGGTTCCCCATTGTCGATCGTTTAGAATGTTTTCTACTTCTTACCATTACAGTTCATAATAAACATCGTGATAGTAAAATCTTTGCTGTATTTGGATATTTATTTTTAGATATTTCCTTGAATAAATTCCCCCAAAATGGAATGTATCTAATTTTTGAATCTTATAAGTTTTTGGGGAGAGAAATGAGATTGTCAGGAATGTAAAAGCTGAGGACTGATGTCTTTTCAAATTTAATACATGAAATCAAATACACATTTCTGTCTTCAACATTATGACATTTATCTTTTTTTCTTTTTCTGTGATAATTCATCGTGCTCTCTAATTTGTTTTTCCAACTGTGGAAAATGAATGTAAGACAATGAATAGGATAGAAATCTAGAAGCTTTCTTTTCTATCTTTATTCTTGTTGGAAAGTTGGATTTTGGTTACTTTTTGAAGGCAGGTTTTTGGAAAGGAGATTTCTTTGATCATGTCTAGTCTGTTTTGACATTTAGAGAACTTTTTCCTATGGGTGCTGCTGTTTGCTGATGATGACTCACCTTGTTATCAACTTTTACCTTTTCCTTTTCCATGGACATTCACAACCCACATTGTGTAGCTGCTGGGTGAGATTACAGGTATAGAGAGAAGATAGGCTCATTACCTCAGGATAGTTACGTAACTGAGTGTGGCAAATACTTCAGTAAGGTCAGTTCTTACCTCATCGACAAAAGCAGTTGCAACATTAGCTGTAAGTTGTTTAGGCATTGCCCTTTTTTCCTGTGATTTCTACCCATCTTGTACCCATCCCCTTACTCTATTATTTCCAGTGCTTTAATTAAGAAACTGGCCTGTTAACTGACAACCTACTTTAAGAAAATTTGTTGTGTAAAGAGCCCAATCTGAAATATGAAAAACAGGAATATTCACTATCATTAGAAAAAATATATATATTTTTTGAGATGGAGTCTTGCCCATCCCGATTTCTACCCATCCCCTTACTTGTAAGTCCTAAAACTTTCTAACCTAGGACTTATAGTTTATCAGCAATGAATCATTTCACTCTAAAAACAGAGATACATTTGAGTCTAAAATATCCCTATACACATAAACACTAACATACAGAACAGCTTCATTTATAAAAGTCTTTAGGAAATGAGGACTCATTTCTCTGTCTTGAAGATTAAGAATTTTCTGTTTGCTTTCATGTGTTTAGATTCGTTTGTCTCAGGTTTCAGTTTCACAGTGAATCACTAAGCACAGGAAAGGACACAACACTAATTGGGGAAGACTTGAGAGTGTGAAGGTGATCACACCTTCAGAAAGAGATTTGTTACCTGGAAAGGAAACTGCTGCATTATTTCCAGTGCTTTAATTAAGAAACTGGCCTGTTAACTGACAACCTACTTTAAGAAAATTTGTGTAACGAGCCCAATCTGAAATATGAAATACAGGAATATCCATTATCATTAGAAAAATACATATATTTTTTGAGATGGAGTCTTGCTCTGTCACCCAGGCTGAAGTGCAGTGGCATGATCTTGGCTGACTGTAGCCTCTGCCCCCTCAGTAGCTGGGAGCAGTTGGGAGTAGCTGGTTCAAGCAGTTCTCGTGCCTCAGCCTCCTGAGTAGCTGGGACTACAGGCGCCCACCACCATGCCCAAGTAATGTTTTGTATTTTTAGTAGAGACAGGGTTTCACCATGTTGGCTAGACTGGTCTCGAACTCCTGGCCTCATGCGATCCGCCTGCCTCAGCCTCCCAAAGTACTGGAATTACCGGTGTGAGCCACTGTGCCTGGCCAGATTTTTCATCTTTGAAGGACTTATAACGGAAGGCCTTTTAATAAAAAGCTTTTATAATTTTTGTTAGTGAGGAATTAAAAATAGTTTATATTTGCTGAAGAAATTTTAGGCAGGAGAGTAGGAAAGAACTGGGCTTAAAATTTGTGTCAGATAATGTCTAAAGTCAATAACCTATTTTTGTGTCTAATAAGAAAAACGACCTTCAGATAGTGTTGCAGTTCACAACAAATTTATCAGTTTTAGTTTTGGTCTTATATTTTGATAGAGAATATTGATAAAGTTGTTTTGATAAAAGATTAAAGTTAAAAGGTACTTTTTGAATATAGTGCAAAAATATTTGCAAAAAATTAAAGACGGACTTTGTCATATTCTAAATGGTTATTTCTTGTGAATATAAATCTGTCATTCTATTAGCATGTGCAGATTTATTTATTAGTATGGTGATAATTTATAGTCATGGCAGTTGCTTTTTTTTCCTGCAGCGCACCACTTCTTTTTTTTTCTACCAGTTTTATTGGTATAAAATCAATAAAGATATAATTATATATGAAAACTGCACATCTTTAAAGTATACAATTTGATGTGTTTGGACAGATGCATACACCCATGAAACCATGATAACAATCATAGTAATAAACATATTTACTATCTCTAAAATCTTCCTCTCATGGCAGTTGTTTTTTGAAGTGAATTGAACAATATTTCATTTCTATGGAGTGTTTTAGTGTGTTCTTGTGTAATTATAATATATTACAGGAATCGAGCTCTCTATAGTGGGTAAGAGAAAAATTTTGCAAATTTCTTATGTTAAATTGTTGATTGTATAAATCAACATTTAAATTTTAAAATATGCACTCACATTTGCTTCTCTTAATCTGGCAAAAATGGTTTTTAGTTATTTCTTTAAGCTTCACATTGTTTGTGAATCACATTGTGATTGTATTTATTTATAGGGTAGATGTGGTGTTGATATAGGTGTGCTTGAAATTCTGTATGTAAACCCGTGTTTGGCCATTACATTTAGCTTCTTATATAGCTTCATCTTCACGAAATCCAGTATTACTAAATAATTATCTGGAAATGTCACTTTTGTAAGCACTGAAGCTTTTACCATAAATAGTTAATTCTTGTTATTCATTGCAGTTATGGTCTATAAAGTTGCCATGAAGACTACATTAGTCAATACTGAACAATTGGTCCTAGAAGAAAATACAAGAGCCTTTGGTCTTATTTTTGTCAGCAGATTGAAATACAATGTTGTTTTATATGTGTTTCCATTTTAAGAGATCTTATTTAATCTATGTTGTTGATTCATTAATGCAGAGCTCACAACCAATAGCACCATAACTCATACCTGAAGGAAGCTTGCTTAACTTATATTTTCTCTGTAAGGAACATCAAAGCCTTCTAGGAACTCTAGACAGTACAATGCTTTGGGGCCATTTTAAAGCAACATAAAGCCAAAAAAAAAAAAAAAAGTGAAAATCAAGGCACAAAATGTATCGGGAAAAGGACACTCAGTGACAGTATGAGAGCTGAAACAAGAAGGCAGAGCATCACCTGTTGGTCTCAGCTGGGAATGTGTGTGTCAGGTGACTCCAATATTTCACTGCACTGTGCATGTTCACACATAACTAGGAAATTACTATGAGTATTGATTTTGCAGTGATAAGTAAATTTTAGCGAGTAAAATTTGCAAATATAGAATCACCAATAATGAGTCTCAACTGTGGCTGGTTTTTGAGGGAGATTTTTCTGCTTAATAAAATGAAATGAAATTGAACATATGTTAATTTGATGATGTAAGCTAATCATTATGGAGATGCTTATGAAGAGAATCCAACATTTACTGAGAGTCTGTCATTGCTGCTCCCGGTGTATTTGACTTTACATCAGTGTCCAGTGTAATTCACCATTATCTTCTTCACCACCTGCCCTTCCTCACTCCATCCCTGCTGGTAGTTCTCAATATGGCAACTTTTAGGTATCTAATACTCTCCTCAACCTGTCTTGCTTGCCTAATCTGCTGTCTCCTGTTACCTAAGAAAACCCTGGGCATTTTAGGAATAACCAGAAACCAAGCTCCTTATGTGATTAAGAATAGCTTTTTGATATGAGTTAAACTCAAGTTTAGTATGAGGGACTTGAATACATTGTCTTTATGACAGTGTTATCCCTTTTGATTTTAAGGCATTTGTTAACATTCTTTTCCCCCGATGCACGTATGGAATAATTTATAGTGCTAGAGCTTTTGCCACTAGATCACTGGGAACAATTGCTCAAGCTCGGGTTAATATCTTGAGCTTCATTCTCTTCTGTTGGAAATGAATATAAACCATGATATAAAGCAGACCCTTGTTGGTCATTTTTGCATATATTCTTGTGGTATATTATCTTCATTTTGTAAGATTGGAGGCTGAGGTCTAGAAACACAAGATAAATACCTTAGAGTAATAGCAGAAATGATGAGGAAGTTTGCAAAATGCTTCTTTGTGTTCTATTTGATGGCTTGTTACTATAATAGCATGATTTTGTGCTTTATTTCCAACCTATTTGGGCCAGCTTTAACATTTTTTATGGTCAATTTTTTAGAGGATTTTCTAGACATTAAATTTCTTGGATTTTAGTGTAGTGCTTCGCTGGTCACACAGCAGTGGCAGGCTGTGTGAACTTTCTTCTCTTCTAGAACAGTTGCAGATTTAAAGCTACCTTCTGCCAAAGGACCCATTGCAGATATGACTTTTGTTATACTTTGTTCATTCCAGTTGGAATATTCTTTTAAGCCCTGCTAACATGAGATTTAGCTCCTATCTTATTTTTGTTGCAATGAAAGTATCTGTTCAGATACTTTCTGAAAAGTACCCAATAGAGTACTGAACGAAGTACTTCTAAAAAGTATCTGAACAGAAAGTACAGATACTTTGTTTACAGATATCTGTTGTGTAATGCCTATTCTAAATGTAAAAATTATCTCTACCTTAGGAGAGATATGATATAATTGAATAAAAACATACTGATTGAATGTAGAAAGAGTAGATCTAGACTAATACTGTGATTAGTAGCCATTTGTGGATTTGACTACTTTTTTTAAAATTTCTTTTTGAGAAGGAATCTCACTCTGTTGCCAGGCTAGAGTGCTGTGGCGCGATCTCGGCTCACTGCAACCCCCGCCTCCCAGGTTCAAGCAATTCTCCTGGCTCAGCCTCCTGAGTAGCTGGGACTACAGGCGTGCGTCACCATGCCCAGCCAATTTTTGTATTTTTAGTAGAGACGGGGTTTCACCATGTTGACAAGGATGGTCTTGATCTCCTGACCTCGTGATCTGCCCACTTTGGCCTCCCAAAGTGCTGGGATTACAGGTGTGAGCCATCGTGCCCGTCCGGATATTGACCACTTTAAATGTGGCTATTTCAAATTGAAGTGTGCTACATGTGTAAAATACACATTGGATTTAGATTATTGAGTACAATAAAAGAAAGTAGTTTCTCATTAATATTTTTATATTACATGTTCGAATGATATCAAGTAAAAATATATTATTAAAATTAATTTTACCTGTTTTTAAAATCATTTTAATGTGACTACTAGAAAACTTAAAATTACACATGTGACTTGCATTTATAGCTTAATTTCTATTCAGGAGTATATAACATATAGCTGGTACAGATGTTATGCTCAATATTTAAAACATATAGACCCTGTCTTTTGTTTCTCTCATCTTTCTTCTCCTCCTATAAATATACCTGTAATATCATTAAGAAGTAAAGAAATATGAAAAGCTTATTCAATGATCAACTCCCTAGTGACCCACCAACACATTTCTCATTATAGGCGGTTGTTACATGCTTCTGTGAAAGCTCCCAAGATACCAAGTCGGTAAAAGCTGGATAAACAAGACCATATTTTTTATATGGCAATGTTAAGCCAATTGGCAATTTTGCAAACTCACTGAAACTTAAAAATTGTACTGAGAATTTGTATTAAAAAGAGTTATAAATATCTGCAGTTCTTGCTCAAGTATGAGTTATCTTAAAGTTTGTTACTATCAGTCAGTAAGAACTGAATATTACCAGAGTGTTTAGTAGTATTAGGAGTTTTAAAAAGCTGAATGCTACTTTCAGGTATCTAGATATGGAGTCAGTCTAGGAAAGGTTCTGTCCTTTATAACTTTCTTTAATACAGCTTGAAGTCCATTGTTCATTTGCAAACATGTTTTGTGGTGGTATATTTTCTTTTTCTTTTCTTTTCTTTTTTGAGATGGAGTCTCACTCTGTTGCCTTGCTGGAGTGCAGTGGCCCGATCTCGGCTCACTGCAACCTCCGCCTCCCGGGTTCAAGCGATTCTCCTGCCTCAGCCTCCTGGGTAGCTGGGACTACAGGCACGTGCCACCACGCCCGGCTAATTTTTTTGTATTTTTTGTATTTTTCTTTTTTTTGAGACGGAGTCTCGCTCTGCCGCCCAGGCTGGAGTACAGTGAGGCCGGATCTCAGCTCATTGCAAGCTCCGCCTCCCGGGTTATTTTTTGGTATTTTTATTAGAGATGGGGTTTCACCATGTTGGCCAGGATAGTCTCAATCTCTTGACCTCATTATCTGCCCGCCTCGACCTCCCAAAGTGCTGGGATTACAGGTGTGAGCCACTGCACCCAGCCAGTATATTTTCTTTTTTAAAATTTAACCCAGGACAGTGCTGACATTTTTAAAAATTATTTTCCAAAGTCTTTATTTTAAAAGTAACATTTTACTCACATAAACTTGGAGAATGTAAAATTGTGTATATAGTGGTTCCTGTGTGTCTGTGGGCTGCACCTCTGTGGATTCAACCAACCTCAGATTGAAAATATTTGAAAAAAACTGGCATCTGTACTGAACACGTATGGATTTTTTTTGTCATTATTCCCTAAACAATGCAGGTATTGTCTTAACATAGAATTTTCACTGGCTTTATATTTGTAAACTGTAATAGTATCTGTCTGTGAATTGTGCAGATTGTGCTATAATATCCTTAGAGAAATGGTAAAGACAGCAGCAGAACAAGGTCTTCTCTGTTCTACTCGAAGGGTCCTCTCTCCTGCCAGCTCCAAAAAACAATAGAAATTCTTAGTGAAACTCAAATTTTAAGTCTTTAGTGGTCCTTCAATAGAAATGCATAGAAATGTATCAGAATTCATTGTTTGGTTTTTCTGAAATGCTGGAGGATGCTTAGTCTTCCCCTATGCAGCCTATAATTTTAGTTCTGTGTTAATATGAACACTGATGAAAGACATAGATAGTATTTCTGATAGTATATTTTCACTTCCTATGTTGGAGATTTATTTGACTCCATTTGTATCTGCTAAATCAGTTTAGCTTTACTTGAATCCCAGTTTCAAAGATTTCCAACTAGAAAGCTGACAAAACTATTGGTGGGGGTGGAGAGTATTAAGAATTTTGATTTTTAGTTTTTCTCCTGTTGGAATAGAATGTATTTGTTTCTAAGAATTATAACCAGTTGTAGACTGAAGCTTTGTAGCAAATGTTAAATGTAAATTCCACTGTAAAGTCTGACAATAGCCACAGGCACAGATTTTATTTCTGAATCTGGGAAAAGAGACCTCTGGAGAAATGAAATGCTTTGAACTTGTACTTCTTTCTTTCTTTCTTTCATAATGAGTTTACCTGGAAAGACCTTCAAAGGTAGTGTTTATAAAAGGAATTTTATATACAGATTTTAAAGGATGTTCTTTAAAGCTTTTCGAGGTTTACTGGAGAAAAACAGAAGAGCTAATAAATTCATGGAAATAACCCTCATTGTGCTGTGGAGGGCGTTAATAGGTTTCTTTAAAGATGAACTTACAAAATGCTTTGTGAGCACTCTGAATACTTATTAGCGTACTTGACAAGCAGTGGTTACCTTGAGCCTTTTTATTGCTAGAGGTGAGAAAACCAGAGAAAGGATTTGGGAACACCGGTCTTCTTCTGTTTCCTTTTGCTGCAGATCCTTATTCCTGCTTTTCTGTACTGTTGGGTTAGCCTCTCACTTGATTTTCTGTTTGAGATAGCCATTATTTCACTACCTTTCCTAATCCCCAAACACTGGGGTACTCCACTGACTATATTAAATTTATATACCTCTGGCATTCAGAGCTCTTCAATAATCTGGCCTCAAACTGTTTTTCGAGTATTTTCTCTTACGCTCTATTCCCAAGGCAAACTGTTTCCTTTCAGTTGCTATGGTAAATCCTGTAATTTGTTTCTTAGTGTCCTTCTTCCTAATGTTCTCTGTGTAAAAACACCTTTATAGTTCATTCCCTGTTTCTATTATGTATATTGAAATCCCTTCCATAGATTGAATCTCTATTTCCTTTTCCAAGCCACTGTGGGACCTCTCAGGTTGAGCTAAATGTGCTCTTTGCCCTATAAACTTCGTACAGTTATTGTAGTAATTATCAAAACTCACCTTGCGTGATGGTTAGTTGCATTCATGTCTTATCTATTCTGTGATGAAGGTAAATACCCAAGTCTCATAGGTGGTTTTTGTTGTTGTTGTTTTGTTTTCTGCTCAGCATTCCTTAACAAAATTGGGGATCGAATTTTTTTTTGAATTCATGAATCAGTGAATTCAGATATGTTCTATCTTCCAAATTATCATAAATCCAGTGTACTACTGCTTCTTACATATTGTTTTCCACTTACAAAATAGTATTTTTATGGCTCACTTAATTTTCCCAATTACTTTTCTTGTAGGAAATTTTCATTAAAAAAAAATTTAAACTTAAAGAAAAATTGCAAGGCTAATACAAGGAACTCCTGCACATCCTTTACCCAGATTCACTAATTGTTTACATTTTGCTCCAGTTTTCTTATTCTCATTCTCTCTCTCTGTCTCTCTCATTGTTTGAATTGTTTGAGAATAACCTGGGGACACTATGGCCCTTCATCACTAAATACTCAGTACTTATTTCCTAGGCTGAATGGCGTGGCTCATGCCTGTAATCCCAACACTTTGGGAGGTCGAGGCGGGTGGATCTCTTGAGGCCAGGAGTTTGAGACCAGCCTGGCCAATATGGTGAAACCTTGTCTCTAAACAAACAAACAAACAAACAAACAAACAAACTTTAGTACATCTTTCCATAAGAACAAGGTCATTCTTTGACACAACCATAGCACAATGATTAAAATCAGAATATTTTACTTTGAGGCATATTTCTGTCTAATCTATGGTCCATATTTAAATTTTATGAAGTGTTTCAATGATGACCTTTATAACTATTTTCTCCCCAATCCAGGATGCAGCCTAAGATCTCACGTTGCATTTCTTTATCATGCCTCTTTAGCCTTTAGTCTGGAATAGTTCCTCAGTTATGTCTTTCTTGATGTTGATACTTCTGAAAAGTATAGATCTGTTATTTTTTAGAATGTCTCTCCAGTTGGGTTTGTGGAATGTTTCTCCATGATTAGATTGACATTTTATGTTTTTGACACAAATAACACAGTAGTATTCTTTCCAGTGCATGATACCAGGAGGCATGTGATAGCAGTGTGTTCCATTATTGGTGAAGGTAACTTTTTATTATTTGGTTGAGTATAACAGGACTTTCACTGTAAAACTGATTTCCCTTTGTAATAATTAGCAATCTGTGGGGCGATATAGTAAGACTGTATAAATATCCCAGTCCTCATTAAACTTTCAATCACTAGTTTTAGCAACCCTTAAATGGATTTCTAACTTTGTCATTCCTTCTCTGCATAGTAATTGACCTTCTATTGAAAAGAAAGCCTTTCCCTTCTTCCTTATTTATGTCAATATGCACAGATGGATTCTTATTTTAGTTAATAGTTTTGATTATTTATTTTGATGCACAAATCAGCCTATATTCAGCTATTGGAGGCCCCTTCAAGCTAGATGCCATGGTACCTTTACTTGTTTCATTCATTCTTTGAGCACTTCTTTACTTTTTGGCACAGTCCGTTCTAGGCTTATCATATACTTTTCCTGCCCATCCCTCAAATTATTCTCTTCTCCGAGAAGCCCTGATTCCTTGAACCAAAGATGATATTTAGAAACTGACATCTGGGAGCCAAGCATGTTTGTTTTACTGAGTGTTCTTTTTTCCCCTAGATCTTCCAAGTAGATAAATCTAGAAAATGTGTGTTTATGTGTATATATAAATGTGTGCATATCTACCTCTTTATCTTATTTCATTCCATATCTGCTTGTATTAAAAACTACAAGTTTGTGCTGGTAACATTAATTCCACTTGAACAGCACAACGTACATTCATGTCTTTATATTTCTTATACTTGTAACTACTTTCTCCAACAGTGAGAAACCTGGTTTCAGTTATACTCAGTGTATATACTCATTTATTCAAGTCTAGAATACATGGAAATTAGTTTCAGAATTGTTGGCCCATACCACTGCAGAAAGCAAACCTGCTAACTAGGGTTCTGTATTTGTTTACTCTTTTGAGGTACAGTGTACATACAATCAGGTGCACAAATGTTAAGCATACAGTTTCACCTTTGACACATGCACATATCTGTGAGTACTTCTATCACTCAAAACACTCCATCTTCTTTCCAGTTAATTCTGTCTCCAACTCTGCTGCGCAGAAGCAAACACTTTTCTGACTCTTTTCAGCACAGTTTAGTTTTGCTGGTTTTAGATCTTCATATAAACGGAATTATACAGTACATACTTTTGTGTGTGTGTTTGGCTTCTTTCATTCAACATCATGTTTTTTGAGATTGATCCACATTGCTATGCATATCAGCAGTTTGTTTCTTTTTACTGCTGAGCAGTGTTCCCTTGTATAACTGTACCACAATTTACCCATTTTTCTGTTGATGGACATTTGGGTTGTTTCTAGTTTTTAGCTATTTTGAATAGAATAAGTGGCTGTGAACATTTTTGTACACGTCTGCTTTGTGGACATTATGGTTTTATATCTTTTGGGTAAAATCTTGAGTAGAATGGTTGGACCATGGGATAGGTGTTTATTGAGCTGTATAGGAAGCTACCAAACACATGTTCGAAGTTGTTCTCACTCCTATTTGCAAGATGAGTGTTCTAGTTGCTTCACATCCTTGTCCACATCCTGAATTTTCAGTCTTTTTCTTTCTTTCTTTTTTTAATTATACTTTAAGTTCTGGGGTACATGTGCAGAATGTGCAGGTTGGTTACATAGGTATATGTGTGTCATGCTGGTTTGCTGTACCTATCAACCTGTCGTCTACATTAGGTATTTCTCCTAATGCTATCCCTCCTCTAGCTCCCCATCCCCCAACAGGCCTTTTCATTATGGCCCTTCTAATGGATGTGTAGCGGTGCCTCATTGCGATTTTAATTCGCATTTCCCTGGCAACCAATGATTAAGGGACTTCTGTACTTGATTAATAAATGATTAAATGACTTTTTAATGTGCATATTGGTCATTTGTATATCTTTCTTTGGGAAGTTTCTGTTGAAGTCTTGTGCTGATTCTAAATTCTAAAACTCATTCTGGCAAATTTTAGCCCCGTCTATGTGCTAAAAGGTTAGCTAGCAATGGTTTATGAAATGTGACCCCCCCACACACAAAAAAGCCAATTTTTAATTGAATTGTAGAAGCTTTTAATACAGTCTGAGTGCAAATTCTTTGCCAGAAGTATGTTTTCAGAATATTTTCTTCCAGTCTATGACTTGCCAGTTCTTTTTTCTTAATGTTGTGTTTTGGTGAGCAGGAATTTTAAATTTCAGTAAAGTCTAATTTACCTTTCTTTTCTTTTATAATTATTGCCTTCTGTATTTGGTCAAAGAAATCTCTCCTACTCTTGATCATGAAGATAGTCTCTTGTTTTCCTCAAAATGTTTGTAATTTTAACTTTAACATTGAAGTCTATGACCCACCTTGAATTAAACTTTGTACATAGGTATGAGGGTAGGAATTGAGGTATATTTTTCATGTGGATATTCTGTTGTTCCAACACCATTTGTTGAGAAGACGTTTTCTTTCCTTATTGAATTATTTTGGCACCATTTTGGAAAATCAGTTGTCCACATAAGTGAGAGTTCTCTGAATAATTTTAATTACAAATATGGCTTTGATTTTCATTGAACTGTTATTCTATATTTCAAGCAGTATTCATAAAAACCTATGCTCAGCTTTTACCTAGGGAAATCCTGTTGTGGTTTGAATACTCTTTTCTTCAAATGCCAGGACAAATCATTGTGTGTTTTGCTCTTGGGTGAACTATGTCATGTGTGGATCTAGCACATATACCATTTTCTTCTCTCAGCATTGTCCTTTTGCCAATATAGAAGGCTTCCTGGGTAGTTCTCTTTTTGTCCTACTGAGGAAACACAGACTTTAATGTCATAAAATAGTGCTTCATTTTTATCAAAGCATTATGTGCTATGATGCTTATAGTAAATACAATAAAGGCAATTGACATGCCTTTCTTTTCTTCCTTTTGTTCATTTGTCTGGTGTATATGTATTGAGCTTCCATTATAAACGGTCTCACTGTGGGCCCATAAGGATGAAGGACAGTTCGTTTTTTGTGATCACATTTCATAAATCATGACTAGCTGACCTTTAGCACATAGACAGGACCAAAATTTGCCATGATGGGCACCTTGAACTCAGCCCATACAATATGCACAGAAGTACCCTTCTCCTACTCCTTGAAAGGATTAGGAAGCTGCCTTGGAGATCTCATTATTGGTAGCCCTGGGCTGTTGCAAAGAGGGGTCATAGTTCTCCTTCCTACTGCTTACTATGTAGGATTGATTTTCCCAGGGTTAGCAATTTTCTTTGTGGTCTGATATTCTTTAGAGGAAGATACTTAAAGTTGTAGATCATTTTTCTCTGTTCTTTCTCTTCTGTGCATAGCAGTTTAGGGCCTCCTCTTCTGTTAATATGTCTGATGGCCTTCTTGATAAGAATGCACTGTCTGTAATTAGCTGTGCAGCTGATGATGTGCCTCTAGTAGCCACTAGCATGTGACCTTGATAGTACGTAAGTGTTAGGAAAAAAAGTGTTGGGTGGCTGTTATCTCTAATCCAACACAGCTGAGCAAGAATAATGGCAGATGACAGGGCAGGCAGGCTGAAAGCTCCCACGAAGAGTTGCTTTCTGCAGCATCTTGTATACAACAGCCTGTCAAAGATGCTTAGAGTTGGTGGTGAGAGCTCCACATGGCTGACAAGGCAGCAGCATTATGTTTGGTGTGTGGACATGTATTGAATTTGTATTAGCTTCTTTTCTAAGGCAAAGTGAAAGTACATAATGAAATGAGTAACGTGTGTAGAAACATTGATTTTGTTTCATACTGGGGCACAGAGGCCAAGCCTGTTCTCTGTTCTGGTGTTTGAATGGGGGCTGATCTTTAGCCTGCAGCTATTTTGCCTTCATTTTGGAAACAAGCACATTCTCCCTTTGTTGTCCCCACCCATCCAGGAAAGAGAGGCATCTGTTGTTATATCCATTATTTATCTGCGAGAAACAGTTTTACTTAATTATCTTCTCTGCTGCTGCAGGCCTGCCTTGGCTCTCTCCCTTTTGAAAGGATAATAGGACTTGATGCTGTTAATATGTTTTAATTAGTGAGTTCATGGCACAGCCAGCACCTCACACTTGGCTTTTTAGATGGCTTTGTAGATCAGAACCTCTGCAGCAGAAAGGGAAGCCTGGGAGTGTGCAGGCTTCCTTCGAGCTGTGTTCAAGTCTCACAGCAGCTAAGTGAAAGTGCTTATTTTCTCAGCACAATTAATCCTGTCTGACTCTGCCAAAGTAACAGAGATTGCTTCCTAAGTTACTTCATGTGGCTCCTTTGCATTGTTGGGAAAATGCCTTATTCTCAGAGG
Source organism: Mandrillus leucophaeus (assembly GCF_000951045.1). Taxonomy (NCBI): domain Eukaryota; kingdom Metazoa; phylum Chordata; class Mammalia; order Primates; family Cercopithecidae; genus Mandrillus; species Mandrillus leucophaeus. The sequence continues at coordinate 4,721,121 of NW_012105365.1, forward strand.
CTGAGCTTCTTTATTTTAAAATAAGGCATTTGCACCACAATAAGCTTTCAGGCACTCTTGTGCTCTAAGTTTAGGTTCCTTGATGAATGTTGAGATTTTGGAAGCCATATTTGCACGTTGTATTAGCTTGTTCTCACGTTGTTATAAAGAACTACCTGAGACTGTGTAGTTTATAAATAAAAAGGGTTTAATTGACTCACAGTTCCACAGGCTGTCCAGGAGGCATGGCTGGGGAGGTCTCAGGAAACTTACAAGCATGGCAGAAGGCAAAGGGGAAACAAGCACATTTTCACATGGCCAGCAGGAGAGAAAGCGAAGGGGAAAGTGCTACATGCTTTTAAATAACCAGATCTCATGAGAACTCACTATCATGAGAACAGCAAGGGGGAAATTTGCCCCCATGATCCAACCACCTCCTACCAGGACCCTCTCCCAACACTGGGGATTACAATTCAACATGAGATTTTGTTGGGGACACCGAGCCAAACCAGATCACAAACCATAATGTCGGAAGCTCTCAGATCCAAGGAAAGGGGTTCTTGGCTGGTACCATATACGTTATGGCCTTGGGAAAAGTGTGGGTTTAGCTGACCCCTGCAATATTAGTCTGTCTTTCCCTTGGTGAAAATGTAGGGCAGGGTTCTTTCAACATCTTCTTTCTTTCTTATAAGAGAAATGCCCTTTGTGTTATCAATCCCATAAAGAAGGGCTTGCTAAGAGATGGCAGACCTGTAGAACCTGTGTGACTCTCCCTCCCTGACAGGGAGAGTCCTTGACATACCATTGGTAATAATGAAAAATGTAAAGTACTGTAAATGAGACTCTGCACACACACAAATTCTCCATCTAAGGACTGAAGAATTTCTGGGAGAGCAAATTTATGATGTAGTCATTACCTCCTTCCTTCCCTTAAGCGGGCCATTCATCCTGTTTCCCTCTCCAAAATCAAGCCCTAAAACGAGGGAATATCTAGTCCAGGATCTAGCATGGGAGGTTTTGAAGGAGTGTGGTTCATTTCTTACCTGCAGTTACTGTTGGCTGGCAACTCACAGAAGTGTCCCATGCTCTGCTAGAGTGAAGTGTTGGGAGATGGGGTATCTAGCCCAACATGTGCCAAAGCTTCACAAAATCCTGAAAGACTAGGAGTGAGGGGCTGTAATTTCCTGAAGTACTCAGTATTAAGGACACAGAAGGTAGTTGAGTGGGAAGCATTGGTGGGCTTCCCTGGCAGCTCTACCCCCAATGAAGTGGGAAACACGTGCCTGATGAGGGAGTGTTCTGCCTACCCATGCTGGGGTCTAGAAGAGTCCCAGAAATTCCCCTTTCAGAATCTTGTGTGCCTTCATGGAGGGAATGATGCCTGGTAGCATGCTTTGCCTACTCTAAGAATAGTTGAGTGGTAGAAGGCTTTAGTATTTAAGCACTCATATAGGGGTAGCCGACTATGCTCATGGTAACAATTATATATCACTGGCATCAGATGGAGAACTAGCAATGGCCACCAGAAGGAGACTGCTGCTGCAGAAGCCAGCTGTGTCCTATCTTCCCTCTACCCCATTGCTTTCTCCTTGCTGTCTTCAACAGAGCCAGTGCATGGGCATAGAGGAAAGAGAGAAGGCCACTTTCTCCCCTCCTCAGGCCACAACTAGTAACTGTGCATAAGTGTAATCCGTGCTAGAGGGGTACCGTGACTTCGAACTGGACTGGGCCATAATTTAAACTGAAGGTGACTAGGAACATTATTGGCTTGGACTGAGATATCTCTAATTGGCAAGTTGGAGTTTGCTGACCAGCTGGCTGGGTTCCTTGACATACTATTGGTAATAATGAAAAATGTAAAGTACTGTCAATGAGACTCTGCCGGCATACCTGACACAATAGCAGATCAGCATTGATGTGTAGCTCTGGGGGATCACATTGTATACCATTAAGCTCAGATGTGCATGGAAAATAGAGCTTCGTTTTTCATAACTGAGTCTCCCTCCTTTCTTCCTCACAGTCAGCGGGAGGTCTAATGTAGTAGGCTTTTTACTTCTTCCAGGTGGACCAAGGTTTCCTTTATGTCAGGATGGTTTCCAGGGAGCCTCATTTTGGAGGATAAGAATACACGATGCAGTATTATCCCTGATACACATGATCTTATTTAATTCTCCCCACAGTTCTGAGTTACAATATTTCCATTTAGAAATGAAGAAACATTTTTAGAAGAAGCTCAGAGAAGTAAAGGAAAGTTCCCAGGTCACACGTCTAGTCAGAGACAGAACTGAGATTTAAACGTCTCATTCTGTTATGTTACCCCCTCTTCTCTCCAGAATGTGCAACTGTTCTAGGTCAGCTCTCTTTGTAGGACACACCAACTTTGCCAGAAATTTAGCAATACAGCTACTTTTTGATAGGGGTCAGTAGATGATGTTTTGTTTTTGTGATTGAAAACACTGAAATGATAATGCTTTTCCTGTGTTTTTATTTAACAAACTGAAGCTTGTGATGTGAAGCCAACATGTGGGGTTTGTCTCATATTGTATATTCAGCACAACACATGGAGTGGAGTTGGCACTTGCTTAGGTTAATAGCAAAGGCAGAGTAATGAAAGCAGCAGCAGCAAAATAAATGCCTGGCTCAGAATCCCCAGCAAATTGGTGACATTGCAGGGTTGAGTCAGACTCAGAGTCTGGGCCAGAGGATAAATCCAGACTGCTCTTCTAGACACCTTCAGGCATCTCTGGCAGGAATTATATTTACATGACACCTTAATATTTACTGGGAAAGGGGTTTGGGAGTTTTCTCTTTTCTGACTTAGAAAGCCACCCAGAGAAAAGGCTTAAGCCTTTCAGTTTATGGTTTGCGAGCAAGGAAAGGCTTTTCCTAAATAGCCAGCTATGAAGGCTACAATTACCTTGGATGTGCCACTTTTGCCTTACAGCTTCATCTGCATATGTCTGCTTTTGTGTGTGTGTGTGTGTGTGTGTGTGTGTTTAAAGATGTCCTTTCCTGAGAAACTGTCCTGCATATTAACCAGGACAGTTTCACAAAGAGGGGTGTGATGGTTTGTAGGGATGGTCATCAAATGCCACATTTAACTTTCCATAGTTCATGCAGCATTTTTGCTTTGGATATGAGCAGTAATGTGTGCTCTGTGAGGTTAATCTGGCTCTTTGGAGGTGTTTTTCAGTTAAATTCAGGGGGCTTCATATGGCACTGTTTTTATTCTTGCATCATCTTTTCTAGGTGTTGACATTTAGACCCGAAATTAGTCCGCTCTTAAAACAGATGAAATATGAATGAGAATCGTCTCATGTGTATGGGTCTTTGTTGGGAAATGCACAGAGTTTATCCTTAGTGCTTTACGCCATCAAATGATTTCAAGCCACAGATGAGTTCACGTGGAGGAATAGAATCTGTTCAATATAATCTAGATTCATACAGGTAAAATATGGGGCTGAAACTGCACTGAAGGTTTCTACCATAGACAGAGCTAGTTATTGCTTAATTTTCCCTGAAGAGGGTTTATCCACTTTATATTATGGATAAAGCTGGGTATGCTGCCTCCAAAAACTGTTGCATAATTCTAGTGAATAGAAGCAGAATGGAGACCCATAGTATATGATTGTTGGAGTTGACCTAATTTTCTACTTCAAATCATTTTTATTCTTTACTCTGCATTTTATGTACCCAATCCATTTTTATAGTTGAATTGTCAAGATGATAACTGATAGAATATTTCATTTAAGATTAGTTAAGAGTTACCCTAGAAAAATTACTGATGGGGTATTACATTTTTAATTTTACTATTTCCCTTCTAGGGCTTTTCTTGGAAAGGTTTCTTTATTCCTACAGCAAAGCAAAATACATAATATAGTGATTAAAACAAAACCTATTTTTAAAAAAATGATAGAAGATCAAAATATGGAAAACCTTGCCCAAATTAAGTGGATTACATGGTTGATGTTCTTATGTGGCCCACTAGAAAATGCCAAGGAAAGCAGGGGGAGTTTGTTATCTTTTTTTTTTTTTTTTATTTGAGTGATATTGACTGGGTAATTTGTAACTTGTCTCCTTTTACCTCCCTTCTGCAGCTATAAAATATGGATACTACCTGAAATAGGAAGAGATAGGGTGGAGAAGAAACCAGTTTGATACTTTTTTCTTTACCTGACTAATATATAAATAAATTTCAGAAAAAAGCTGTTTTAATCCTTGAAAGCTTCATAGCTCTCCATTAATGGAAACTCTATTAACTGCCATTTTCCTATATCTAGAGCTTGATGTTATTGATGTTATTGTTGACACGAGGCATTATAGTTTCTCAGGTTCTTTGGAAAAAAAAAATGGAACTATGTATGGAATTCTAAAAAGAATTGGCAGAATAGATTTTTTTTAAAAAAATTGGTTTATGAAAAATTGATCAGAATTGCCATATATGGTAAATGCATAGTTTCTGTTAATTTGAATAGAACCCTCAAAGTGAACTAGTTGAATGGGTCTCAACTGGGAGGATGCTCCACAAACATTTGACGTGTCTGAAGACGTTTTTCATTGTCATGACCGGGGTGAAGTTTATGCAACTATTGGTATTTTGTGGGTGGAGGCCAAGGATGCTGGCAAACATCCTCAACGTATGGGGAAACCCTCCTACAACAAACTATCTGCTGCAAAATGCCAGAAGTTCACTGTTGAGAAACTCAAGAATAGATTCAGAGGTTAAGAAGCCCTGGATTTGAATTTTAGCTCTGCAACTCTATAACCATCATTAAGTTAAATTGCTTGACATCTGTGAACCTTGTGTCCTTCTTCATAAAAATACAGAAAATGCTTCTTTGTCATTCACTGTTTTTTAAGACTTACAGTGGAAATCACTGTGAGCTAATGGATGATAAAATACTTTAAATGCTAAAGGAAGGGTATGTGCAAATTGTGTGAGAATGTAATAAGATAAATTTGAGTGTTTTCATATTACCATTGTTTAACTAGAATACTTTCTTCTTGATGAATTCAGAACTTTCTGTATTCATTTGTGATCTCTTGAGGGGTAGCGTTTATACTTACATTTCTTTTATAGCCTCAAGTGCAATGCCATGTATACAAGGAAACAGTACATTTTTGATAAATATGTACATGCATTTTCTAGACTTCCCATTAGTAATAATTTAATCTTTTATTTGTCTACCTTTACATGTTGTTGTTTAATTCATTCAGCTCCCAGAGAGTGGGTCTGGCTACCCTCTAATTTGCTTCTTGGGATGCCCGCCACATGCCATGTGTTTCCTATGTGAAAACATAAGAAAGGCTTTTTATAAACAGCAATTCAGTATCATAGCTAACCACTCAGGTTAGGATGTCTAGGGCGAATCACTTTTTGATACAACTGACTAGCTGAACACTTGACTGGGGTACTTCTGTAACCTGTGAGGGATCTAGAACACATGTGATCTAGAACAGAACCAAAGATACCCTTGGTCTGGAGACCATGGTGGGAATGAATGCTCATGATGGTTCTGGAGTCAGACTCAGGGTTGTAATCAGTTCTGGAGAAGATCTGAATTTCTGGACTTGATCTGAAAACCTATCACCTTTGCAGGTTAAGTGAAGGTGTTATTAATGGCTCTATGTCTTCCCATGCCAGTTGAATTACTTCTGCCTAATTTTTTTAAAAGTATGGAGAAATAGGTAGATAAGTAATGCTTATCTAATGTTACTGATGTTTTAATGCTGAACATTAAAATTGTTCCTGGGGTCATTTAGGTCTGGTAATTACATATGAGAGGTGGAGGATGAGCAGAGGGGGAGGCTGATAGTTTCTGATATCTTCTTTTTAAGTTGAAATCAAATTTAGCACTTATATGAGAATCCCTGGAGAAATATAGTGGCTTCTTTTTGTGATGGGCATCTGCTTTCATTTAAGTTTTTATATGAATGCCATCCATTCAGGAGGCAGAATATTATTGAAATGTATTTAGGGTACTTGCCAGTTTCTTTAATTTCACAACAACTTTTCAAAAATCTGTCCAGTCCCCTCTCCTCCAGATACTTTATTCTAAATCTACACAAAGCATGAAACATGTAACAAATTTAAGCTTTTTTCCCCCTCCTTAAACATAGGGATAGATAGCTACTTGGAAAAATCAGTGACAGGATCAGAGAGAGGGACATGTAAAGTATATAAGTGATTTTTAGAAGCTTATAAAAGTAAACACTGCCTATAGGTAAATTTGTGACTTTGTTTGGATTTTAATGAAGTTAGTTTCATACTTAGCATTGGCACTACTTCAGGATTTAGTCAATCAAAACTTCTGACTTAAGGTGCTGGTCCTGGGCTTCTCTCTGTTCTAACTTCAGAATCTATCTAGGATAAAAAGATAGTGTTTGCCAGGTATGGGAGGAGGGAGAGATGAGGAGTGATAGCCATGGGGTAAGGCGTTTCCAAAGACAGAATACACTTGGAATCCACTAGCCTAGGTCATGCCAGTTTCATCTCTTACCTAGAAAACTGTATCAACCCCTTAACTGGTATCCTTACTTTCATACCCCACTTCTGTTCTCTGTATAGCAGCCAGTGTGGTCTTTTAAGAAATGAAAGTTATTTCAAATTATCTCCCTGCTTCAAACTCTTTAATGGCTTCCCATTGCACTGAGGATAAAATTCAATCTCTGTTTTAAGATCTCTAAGTCCTTACATGTTTTGGCCTCTCCACTTCTCATTTCATGATACTCTTCTTGTTCCCCAAGACTGTAGTCAGATTAGCTACCATTTTGTTCCTCAAATATCCATTCCTCTTTTTCTGGACTGTTGCAGTGGCTGCTCCCTCTGCCAGGAATGCTCTTCTTTGGACTCCTTCTCTCTATGGCTGGCTTCTCCTCCTGTTGATCCATTTCTCCTCTATGCTGACAACTCCTCCCCAACCATGGCTGGTGCCATCTCATCTTCTAGGTCATATCTTAAATGCCTCCTTCCCTGGGCACCCTATTTAAAATAGAGCTCTCCTTCTTTTCTCTTTCAGAGCACCCTAATTTGTTTCCCATTTTTCCACAGCTTGGTATTCTGTTATTTTAATTGTCAATTTTTTTTTGTCTCTTTAACTAGGATGTAAGTTTCCCAAATGGGAAGATCTTTTCTCTCTTATTCTCCTTCAGTTGTCTCACATTTTCATTTAACTCGGTGGCTGGTTTCATTGTGTTAAGGTTTTGGCTCTGGGAAGCAGATGGCTTGGCTTCCCTGCATTATCATCGTAACCATATTACTTGTGTTTCTTCTTCTGTAACATGGAGAATATATCTTATAGAATTGTGAAATTAAATGTGATAATACATGTAAATCATATGGCACTATGCTAGCATGTTAGTAAGTACTCAGTGAATTTTAACTGGTAATATATACTTAATATCTCTTCAAAAAATAGCATAATCTATAAAAATAAACTGCTGGGGGGAATTTCTTTTAATGACTCCTCTCCTATCCTTCAAGTTTATTTGCTTGTTATATCACTTTTCTTTAATCTTACCTTACACTCTTCTTGTCCCATTTCCAGATCACTGGGGCAAGTCACTTTATATTTTTATAACCCTTGAAAGAGGAAAATAAATCACAGGAGGATAACAGGCAGCCAAGTCTTACATTGTTAGTGCATCACATAGCATGCAAAACACATTATATTAATAGCTAAACCAGTAGCCCTTCCAGCTTGCTTTCTTCTACCTCAATTTTGTTTATGTGTCTACTATGTGATTCTAGGAAAATATTTTGTACACAACTCTAGTAATTTCTGTTAGTCTAAACTATAATTCAGCTAACTACAGAAAACCAAATCCAGCCTTCTACCTGTTCTTATAAATGAAGTTTTAATACCACCACTCTTACTCATTTATGTATTGTCTGTCCCTCTAGAATGGCTGAGTTAAGTAATAGTTTGCTCACAGCTGGTCTAGGCTAATCATGGAGATCTTTTCCTTTGCAGTGATTAGAGGTGAGCATGACCCTATCTTGGCCAATTAGAAGTGAGAGGAAGTTTTCTTGATTATAAGAAAGAAAAATTGAAAGAGGTGATTATTTTGTCTGGCTACTATCTTGCCTGAAAGTGACACTTGAAACTGCTACAACTATCTTTTTGCCAGTTTAAGGATGAAACTAGTCCTGATAAGAAAAAAAGATTCTGAGTCCTTGAGGACATCTGTTGGCCACTGAATTAGTCAATGTTGGAAACTCTCCTATCTTGGTAATTTCTTGTTATATAAAAAAATTCAGTTTTCTTTTTAAAATCATTTTGAGTGGGATTTTTTCTGTTACTTGTAACCTAAGGTATTCTAACAGATACAGTGATACTTATCATGTTTAAAGAATGAATGAAGTATGGGTCAGGAAGTGTAGCCCTGTCTCTTCTACTTGGGTCATAGAGGGGTTGATTTCTAGGCTGAATGACTCCTATACGTGTCTACAAAACTAACATATCTTTTAAGTACCAGCTAAAGTACTAAGTCAACTTTTTCTTACCACCACTCCTCCAATCAATTCCTAAGACACCAATCAGTTTACTTTTACTGGCTTAGCAATGAAACTACCCCCCGAAGCTCAGTGACTAGAGAAATTCTTCAGAAATGGCTTTCTTGTTACAAGATGTTAGGGAACCATGAATGAAAACTTCATAATATTTTAGACAATAGACAAGGATTGTTTAACCAACTCAGTTTTTAAAAGTATATGTGTTAGTGGGGCTGTTTCTCAGGCATGTGCATTTTATTTACGCTTTGCCACATGATTTAAGCATCTAAGAGGATTGATGATGATCTTATACATTACTAACTTGACAATTTTTATCTAGAAATTCCGAAGCACCTGATAAATGACTTTTATTTACTCATTGTTATACCTCCTAAATCAAGAGACTGTTTTAAGCTTATCTTTGTCAACTCTGTGTGTTTGGAAGAAAGGAAACTCTAATGTTGTTTCTTCATTTCTCAAGTGGGCATCTCATTTTGAGGGTTATGCTTTTGCCCTTCCCTCTGTGTATGAAGTAAAGGGATATGACAGATAATTATTGAAAGTATCAATATTCATTAAACACATCTGCTACTAGGCTCAGAGGATTACAAAGAGATATAAGACTAAATACCTGCTCCCACAGAGATTAAAATTTGTCCAGGAATATAAATTTTGTAATAAGAAAGGAAATATGAGGAATGATGTCAGTGGCATAGGTTAAAGGCTCAAAAAGATCAAAGAGAGGTTTTGATTTGGAAAAGATTCAATTGAGAAGAGGTATTGAATAGATTCACAGGAAGAGAGGAAATTAGCTGAATGGGCTGCATGTGGTGAGTAAAGGAAACTTATCCATAATAGAGGGAACAGATGAACTTGTGATTCATTTAGAAGTTAGTAATTAGACTAGTTTGGCTGGAGTGTTGGGATTGTGTACAAGTTGGATTTTGAGAAGGACTAGATTATAGAGGATTTGGAATGATCAGCATGTGGTTTGGACATAACAGTTTCAATTACAGTTTTATCATCCATTTTTGGTAAAAGAAAATGAAAAGCAGTAGTATAATTCTAATTTAACTCAAACTTAATGTAAAACAGTCTTTCAAAAGAGATTTATCAGCATCAGTAGGTAATTTGTTCTCCTCCAAGTATTTGCAAGATTCCTCTCATTTTAATAACCTAGATGGCTAATTTTCTTCCTCCTTTTGTATTTCTTCACTCAGTAATAATGGTCTTGTATTGAAATAACTCATCTCTTTGATTGCTCTATTTGTTCCTCTAGAGGGCAGGGCTATGTCTCATTCACTGTCATATTCTAGTGCTTATTGTATGGTATGAGATTACTGCAGGATGGTTAAGTGAACTCAGTTCTGGGTTCCAGTCACCTCGTTTGGTAAGATTTTCTTTCTCGTTTTTCTTTTCTTTTCTTTCTTTCTTTTCTTTTCTTTTTTTTTTTTTTTTTGAGACAGGGTCTCGCTCTGTCATCAGGCTGGAGTGCAGTGGCGCGATCTCAGCTCACTGCAACCTCCGCCTCCCAGGTTCAAGCGACTCTCCCGCCTCAACCTCCTGAGTAGCTGGAACAGCAGGAGCGCACCACCATGCCTAGCTAATTTTTGTATTTTTAGTAGAGACAGGGTTTCACCATGTTGGCCAGGATGGTCTCAATCTCTTGACCTCGTGATCCACTCGCCTTGGCCTCCCGAACTGTTGGGCTTATAGGTGCGAGCCACCGCGCCCGGCAAGATTTTCTTTATATTTCCAGTGAATCTCTGTAGTTTTTATAGTTGTCGCATTTTTTAAGATGATAGAGGATCATGATCATGACATTCCTTAACTATTTTCAAATTGATGAAGGATTCTAAAATTGAACATTCTGGTTATTTTGAATTAGAACATCAGTTAAGACATTTGACAAACTTCTTTTTATAATTTTGTCCCCATAGTAGCATAAATAGAAGTAAATTCACTTTTTCATTTAATGTGATCAGACTCTACTGGGAAAGACAGAGAGGACAGATTAGGGGTGGTTAACATTGCTTTTTCCTATTTTTTTTCATATGAATGTAGTTTAGGAAATAATGTGGGTCCAACTTATTTAGTATAAGATCATGATAAATATCCATTTTATGTAGATTTGATCTCCACTGAAGATTCTAGAATTATAACTTGGAAAACTCAGTTTTAGGAATTTCTTTTGTTAGGAGCTATTTTTTGATATCTTGGAATACTCAGTTTAAGAAATTTATTAGGAGCAATTTTTTTTGAGACAGAGTCTTGCTCTGTTGCCCAGGCTGGAGTGCAGTGGCATGATCATAGCTCACTGGAGCCTTGAACTCCCACACTCAAGTAATCCTCCTGCCTCGGCCCTCCCAAGTGGCTGGGACTACAGGCATGTACCACCATGCTCTGCTAATTTTTAAACTTTTTTCATAGAGATAGGATTTTGCCCAGGCTGGAGGTTGGGTGTCTTAAACTACTGACTTCATGCAGTCCTTGCACCTTGGCCTTCCAAAGTGCTGGGATTACAGGTGTGAGCTACCAGGCCTAGCCAAGAGCTATTAAAAAATCAGCTTCCTGTTGTAGCAGCAGTTTACTTCCCTTTCCTTTATTGATGACACTATTTTAATTTACACATTGGAAAAAGCATATGATATAATTTGCTTTCAATATCTATTACCCCCATTTTCCTTAGTGACAGAAACCTGGGCAACGTGCCTAGTTAAAGCACCCTTTCCCAGGCTTCTTTATAGCTTGTGATCATTGAGTAAATTTTGGCAAATGAAATGAAAACAGATGCTTCAGATGGGATTTTCAGGAAGGCTCTTTAAAAGACGGAGAGCACACATTCTCTACTTTCTCTTTAGTTATTTTTGTCTTGCTGACTGTCACATGAATATAATGGCTGGAACATTAGCAGCCACCTTGGATGCTGAAGTGACCTGGAGGATGGAAGCCAAGAGAGATGAAGCAGGAAGACAGAAGGAGACTCATGACTTCATAGAGCTTTTAAACAAGCTCTGGACTGCTTGTTTCTTGCTTGAACAAACTGGCTCTGAACTGCCTGGCTTATGCCAGTGACTTCCCTGGTATAATAGAGCTGGGGCAAATTTTCTCAACTGTCAACAATAACTTAGTAATTACTTTCATAATCAGAAAAGTGGTGTGTGTGTGTTTTGAAAGTAGAAGACTGTAAATTCTTCTGGTAGACCACATCTATGATAGTAGTATCACTGGAAACAAAGAAATCTGGAGGTGAGAACCAATTTTACTGGAAAGAAAAGCAATGTGGTCTACTAGATGAGACCTCAGCCTTGGGAGCAAGGTGTCTTGGAATGTTTGCCCCAGTGCTGTCACTGGCCAGCTATTCAGCAACATGGATATGCTTGTTCCTTCAACTGTAAAATGAATCGTCATCATTCACCTGATACATCAATCACCTGATATGATCACCCACAAAGTTGCGCTGTGCCAACTCTGTGAAGGCACTTTGCTAGTTCTTGGGACTGATAACCCTTAATCTGTATCTTACTTGTAGTGCTCATTGCTTGTTATTATATGGGATGGATAGAAATATACTTTTATAAATAAATATGTCCATCTATATATACAATGACAGATTAATAAACACAGTGCTGGTGTGTTCATTTACAGCTCAGATAAATAAATTCAATTTTTTAGTGGCAAACATACCATATAGATTAAAGGAACAAACCCAGTTTCCTTTGACAGACCTGCTTTCCAAACTTTGTGGCCATAAGATGCTTTGCAGTTGAAACATATATCCCAGGGAGATTAAATAAATTCTTGTAGTTAGCAGTTGGAGAGCTTATTGCTTCTTTTCTGTGAACACTGAAGAAAGGAATATTTTATTATGAGAATCACAAACTGTATAAGTTTAAGCTGAAATAAGGCTCTTGGCCTACTATTTCTCTAACTTTGCTCTTTGTTCTGTGTGATCTTGTGGTCCTCAGAAAATAATAATCTCTCACCCGTTTTTTTTTAATCTTTCAGAGAAGAGTAACTGCTCGCTCAATACCTTGAATTCTTAATCTGTGGTTGGTTGAATCTAAGGATGCAGAATCCATGGATAAAGCGGGCCACTGTACTTTCATATTCACATTAACTCATTTAATTTTCACAACAGTCTTTGAGGAAGTTACTATTATTAACTCTTCTCTACAGATAACAAAAAATTAAGCAACTTGCTCGTGAATCAAACCAGGCCTACTTTCAGAGTTCTGTACTTTCATCGGCTGCACAATTTTGCCTCTTGATTGAAATATTATATCAAAAAGATAACAGTTTCCTTTGAAATTCCCAGAAGAACCTTCAGAACTCAAATAGTTGGTCTCTTCCTCCTAATACCAGAGAGCAGCATGGTAAGGGACTGAGTGTTTGTGTCCCCTCCAAATTCCTATGTGGAAGCCCTAACCTGCAGTGGGCTTTAGAGACGTGATTAGGCTTAGATAAGGTCATCAGAGAGCAGCCCTCCTGATGGGACTAGTGGCCTTAATAAACGAGGAAGAGTGATCTTTCTTCCTCATGCTCCCAGGAAACGCCATGTGAGGCCATGGGGAGGGAGAAGGCAGCCTTCTGCAAGCCAGGAAGAGAGCCCTCACCAGGAACCAAGTGACTTCCCAGCCTCTAGACTGTGATAAATGAATTTCCGTTGTTTAAGCGATCCAGTCTATGATATTTTATTATAGCAGCCTGAGCTGGCTAAAACAAACACCCTGCTGCAGAGAAGCCTCTACTCCTAGGGAAGGTGAGCTGTGATGAGCATGCATTCTCCTCTAGGGTCATGGCCTTGTTCCTGGGTTCCATTATTGAGAACCCAAACCTCATCATAATGAACTCAAAGGGGTATTCAAAATTTTTCTGTAGTATCACATCATTAGATGACATACTGTTTTAATAAAGGCTTTGCAATCTTTCAATAAAGGCTTATGTTTACATTTGTTCTTAACTATTTGACTCATAGTTGATACCGTGGAAACCATTGATAATCAAATTTAAAAGTAAATATGTCCCTTAACGTTTTCGTTAAAATGCTTCTCCTTATGTGTTTGTTTGATTTTCTCTGCACTGAATGTTCCAGTTTTTGTTGAAGGAAACCATGTATTTACAATTATTTCTTTGGCTACCATAATCTTTCCTATGGGGGACTGAATTAAACCCAGGGTGTAGAAGTTGCATATACATAACTTTTTCACTCATTATTAGCAAGAACTCTGACAGACCTGATTATTCACAAATTGAGTTGTGAACAAAGGCTAATTTTTCTGCTTTAAGGTTGAAATAACTAATTGCTGATCCTACCTTATTTGCCTAAACATGTGGCTAGGTAACCATGACCACAATTGATTTAGGTTCCTTGTTTCTTGTCTAAATTGGGGCTGTGGGAGTTCTTTGTATTCTTTTGTCCAGATTGTCCAAAATTATCCACTGAAATATGTTTGGGCTTCCGTAGATGCTAGTGAGGCAGATGTAGAGTATGTGGGATGGGGGAGGGGGAGTGTAAGCATTAACATTGTTGGAGAGCTCCTTTAGTTCTTTAGAGAATGCTTGTTTTGGTTTCAAGGATGAACGTTTGATTAGTTGCGTCTCATAAATATGGAGTAGAACTTGAGACCCTTGAGTCCATTTCCTAATTATTCATTTCTACAGCATTATATTACTGTTAGAAAAAGTCATTTTAGTTGAATGGCAATATTTCTCATTTGTAAACTAGAACATTAATTTGGATCAGACAGGTGGGGACAATGTTGCACAATGAAGATTGTCCCATCCAAATAATTGAGAAACACTGATTGGTAAATAAAATAACCTTAGGCATTAGGCTTGTCTCTTTCTTTTCTTTTTTGAGACAGAGTTTTGCTCTTGTTGCCCAGGCTGGAGTGCAATGGCATAATCTTGGCTCACTGCAATCTCCACCTCCTGGGTTCAAGCGATTCTCCTGCCTCAGCCTCCCAAGTAGCTGGGATTACAGGTGTGCGCCACCATGCCAGGCTAATTTTTTGTATTTAGTAGAGATGGGGTTTCACCATGTTCGTCAAGCTGGTCTTGAACTCCTTATCTCAGGTGATCCACCCACTGTGGCCTCCCAAAGTGCTGGGATTACAGGCGTGAGCCACCGTGCTGGGCCAGTCTTTTCTCTTTCTAAAAGGGAAGATATAATAAAAATGTTGAACTTATTGCCACCCTTTGGACTCCTTCTTCTAACTTTTGAATTAAAACGGCTCACGAGCCTCAGAATTTGCTGCAACTTTGTACTATTAAGATACTAATACTATATGGATCTACCCATTTAGAACCTCTCAATTGAGATGTGTCATTTAGACAAGAATCAACTTATTCTTCTAATAAGTTAGTCAATATTTCCCAAGTTCCTGTTATTTTTTTCTAGAACTATTCTAGGTTTTGGCGACATTTGGTTTATACATCATGGCAGATCTATACCCTTATCTTGCTGTCTGACTACTTCTGCTTCCCATAATTGTTGGGTTGCTGCAGTCCTTCATGTTGCTTGAAGGAAGAACCCAACAGCATCTTGCTTCATGTCCATGCCATGTGCCTCTTGTCCTCAGATTTCCCTGTTGCCACTAAAACACTGTGGGACCTGTTCAGTGCTCACATATGCAACCTGGTAGTTCCAAGGAGTTAACATCCCATGTGGCCAAACATTGACCAATGAGAAAAGGGAGTTGGTGGGTAAAGTTTTTCTTCTTCCTACTCCTAGATTGGCTATTCAGAGACTCAGTAGTTTTATACCTTCTCTCTGAAGACATTCTGCAATTCTGCAAATCTGAACAATCATTTTATAAGGAAGCTGTGGCCAGCTCAGTGCCTCTCTCTCTCTCTCTCTCTCTCTCTCTTTTTGTAGACAGAGCCTTACTTTGTTGCCAATGCTAGAGTGCAATGTTGCGATCGTGGCTCACTGCAACCTCTGCCTCCTGGGTTCAAGTGATTCTTGTGCTTCAGTCTCCAAATAGCTGGGATTACAGACACGTGCCACCATACCTGACTAATATTTGTATTTTTTTTTAGTAGAGATGGACTTTTGCCATGTTGGCCAGGCTGGTCTTGAACTCCTGACCTCGCCTCCCAAAGTGCTGGGATTACAGGCATGAGCCACTGCGCCCAGCCTCAGTGCCACTCTTACGCTTGCTCTCTCTTCTTTCCTGCTTTGCTTCTGGATCCTCGGAATTGCACTTCCCAAAAAGGTGTTATCACATAAGATTTTGCCTCCGGACCTATTTTCTGGGGAGTCTGGTCTCATTCTGCTCTGGAAGACATAACTATTTGGTGGGATGACAATGTAAATCACCGTGATATTGTAAAGTGATGAGTATGAGTTGTATACAGGAGCTGGGACTACACATGTGGAACAATTAATTCTAGTTGGTGGAGAATAGGAGAATAAGGGAGGTAAGTATTCCCAGAAAGAGGTGCTTTCTGAGTTGAGGCTTGCACATGACTAGGGGTTCATTAGGTGCCTGAAGCAGAGATGGATTCTCCAAGTGGAGGGAACCATGTAAGATCCTCCAAGACAGCTAGAAACATTTGTTGTGTTTTGAGCACACGGTTTAATGGCAGATGGTGGGAGATATAGCTGGATGGTAGTCAGGACCAGGTCATAAGTGGTCTAGAATACCACAGTAGACAGATCAGTTTAGTGGATTCATGGGGGGACAGAAGCCAGATCACAGTTAGTTGAAGTATAGATGAGAGATGATAATGGCAGTTAGTGAGTCCAGACTAGTTTTTCAGGAAGCATAGCCGGGAAGAAATGGAAAGGAGCTAGAGAGGGGCATAAGATGTATCACAGAGTCCTAACAGGAAACAGATGGCTTACGCAAAAGTTCAACTGAATAGAGTTTAATGAAGAAATTTTTATGGAGGTATGGACCAATTTAAGGGAACCAACAACAGAAGCATGAAGAGCTAGTAGCAACTGGTTAGCACTTGTAAGTCTGACCCTTCCTCAAGTGGAGGAAATGGTGTTCTGGAAGCTCAGTGGCTGTGGAAGGCAGAAAGGAGATAGAGAACTCTCTCTAATCTCCTGCTGATGCCTCCCATCTGATGAACACCCAGAATCCAAGGGCAAAGGGGTCTGAGTGATACAGTCCAGAAAGGTCAACCTCTCCAGGCCTGCCTTGGAGAATGAATCTGGAGAGCAAATGGTGAGCCACCAACATGCAGGATCAGTGGAGATGCTGTTTTATTTTCTTAATAATGGGGGAAATGTTAATCATTTATTTGTTGAGGGGAGAGCCAGATGAGAGATAGGCATTACCAAAGCAAGAAAGAGGCAGAATAATTAATGGAATGAATGGAACACATTTAAGGAGAAGATGAGATTGGAAGAACAGGCAGAGATACTTGTTTTGGAAAGTAGGAAGGATCCATTAGTACTTGAGACCCACAGGAAGGAGGCATGCATGTCAGTCTATGCATGCCCAAACACAGAAGATGGGAGACAATTTGAGGAAACTAATGCCTAGAGAGCTTTTATGTTCTTGTCAAGGTAGAATGCAAGGTTATTTGTTGAGAGCGAAGGGACTAAGCTTGAAAAAATTTTAGATTTGTCATGAGGAGAGTGGGAAGGTGAACTGACTAGGGAAGGTGTCCATAAAGACTGCAGAAAGTGGATGGGGATCCAGCTGAGATAGGAAGTGCTGAAGTACTAAAAGCAAGTAATAAAAGAGGGAACTGCCTCTAATGTATGTTAGTAAGTGAATTGCTAAGGTTAGTAACTGTAATACAGCAAGGACAGAATTGTGCTTGTGCTATTTTTGGCACTTGGCTTTGCCTCACCCATAATGTTTGATGTCAGAAACCTGGAATCTCAGATTTGTCTCAATACCATATTTCCTCAATTCTAAGGCACCATTTATTCTAAAATATACCAGAGTTTTATTACCTTTTTTGGTAAGTGAGAGAAATTGCCACCAACCAATATTTTCCAACTGACAATAGTATAAGTGTATCCACTTAATTTTGTATAATTTCTTCTTTAATATTTCTGTCAAAGACCAAGTCTGTGCCTTCGCCTGGAATATCTAGCAAGCTTGTCCAGCCCGCCTTATTTTGCTGCTGTTCTGTTTTGTTTTGTTTTAGGCTTTTAGCAGCCTGAAACCATGATTTTCAGTTTCTGTCTTTAGTGATAAGTGGAAAAGAGGGATGAGGAAGGGGCTTTAGTGGCCCAACCAGAAACAGAAACTAAGAACCCATCATTGTATTCTCTCCCTTGGATACCCCTGGAAGTCTCATGAGTTACTTCTGTCCATGGGAAGTTTGTGAGATTGGGTGACATATTTCTTTTCTAAACCTGTGCTTGGGATCCTAGCTCGCATTGGCTTGACCTGATACTACCTCTGTCTTGCCTTCCATATTAGTATCCCCCAATTTTCTTCTTTTATTACTCTACACCCTGTTTTGCATTCTCTCCACATTATGGCTTTACCCATGTCAAGTCTTTTGTGAACTCATGCTGTGGCTCAGTTGGGTTTAGGCATCTGCCAATTAAGGTACTTAATCCATTAGTTTTAACAGCATCCCATAAGTTAAGGCTGGACTGGTGTCTCACATTTCCTGTTGATTTTGTTTGTTAGGTTTTAATTTATATTTCCCTACTGTGAATAATTTGAGCTCTTTTTATAAATACCCCTAAGAGCTTCTTTATTCTACTAGGTTACACTTATGATTCTGTCACCTGTAGCTAACCTCTGTCTCTTTGGAGTTATTCAGAAGTGTTTGATAGTATCTAAGTGACAGTCCTTCAAGATGCATGAAGTGGTTGTATGTTAGCTTTTAAACTTAACGTGGTCTTTTCTTGGGGAGTTGGCAACTTCTGTCCTGTTAATTATATTACCTCTTGTGGCAGAGGTAATTTTTGTACACACTAACTTTTGGTCTCTTTGCTGCATCATTGTGCAATCTTTATTCAGTTGCTATAAACAGAAAGTTGAAGATAAATCCAACTCTTGTGATACAGGTAACCAAAGTGATAACAAAATGAGTGTATAGTTGGCCTATTAAATTTGCATAGACATGGGCTCTGACACTTATTCTGCAAAGCTAGTGACAAGTTTCTTTTGATGTCATTTCAAAAGTCTTCAAATTTGCACTTCAGAATTGAGGAAATGTGTCAGTACCTGCCTCACAGTGTTGCCACAAGGATCAAATCAGAAAATATACAGTTACAGTCATTATTTTCTGGTGTCTAGTATAGTTTATGACCTGAAATACAATAATTGAGTAAGAGTTTTCCTGGCACTGAAGCCTAAATATTACCATGTGTATTTATTCCTATAGCCTTACAAGATAAAGAGGTGTAAGACATTACAATCTTATTACAGACAGACAAGGAAATTGAGGTTGAGAGGTACTGAGTGCCCTTCCTAAGGCACACAGTTGGAAAAATGATGGTGCTGGGATGAGAATCAAGTTCTTGCCTCAGGCTCCTTCTTAGACTATAAATAATCTGCCTGCTTGAAGTTTCTGCAGTGAATCATGGAGAAGGGTCTGAGAGCACTGAGAAAATGTTCCATTATTTTTCCCACAAAGGAAAGATATCCATAGGTACTGGTGAAAAGAGTAAGGCAAATAGACTTCATAGTTCCCAACCAGTGTGCCTTATATTTTTTCTTAATTTATTCCTAGATGCAGAGATGTGTATTATATTTTGTGAACAGATAAATGTTTAATTTTCTTACTGGAAGTGTATTAGTCTGTTCTCATGTTGCTATGAAGAAATACCTGAAACTGGGTAATTTTTAAAGGAAAGAGGTTTAATTGATTGACAGTTCTGCATGGCTGGGGAGGCCTCAGGAAACTTACAGTCATGGCTGGGGAGGCCTCCTCTTCACAGGGTGGCAGGAGAGAGAATGACTGCAAGCAGTGGAAATGCCAGATACTTATAAAACCATCAGACCTCATGAGACTCACTCACTATCACAAGAGCATGGGGAAACTGCTCCCATGATTTAGTTATCTCCACCTGGTCCCACCCTTGACAGGTGGAAATTATGGGGATTACAATTAAAGGTGAAATTTGGGGACACAGAGCCAAACCATGTGAGGAAGTGACCATGACATATTAATATATAACTTTTAAAAATATTAATAAAGAGAATGCCATAGAAAAGCCATCGTTATCCATATTTTCTAATTTTCTCAAGTAAATATTAATACTTATTACTTGTAAAATATAAACTTGATATGATAAATGGTATCTTAATTTTTTAAATAAATGTGCTTAGAAAAATGATTGACATCCTAACAGTGGTTATTTTTGGTTGATGATATTATGATAGGTTTTTTTGTGCTTCCCTATTTTCTAAACTCTTCATACAGAATATGTATTGCTTTGTAATCAGAAAACAAAATATCAAATATTGTTTTAAAACTGACATAGGAAAACAGACAAAGCTGAGGAATTAGAAGAAATGTGGTAGAAAGTAAAGATATTTTGGAACAGATAACTTGTGAAGAATTATTTTTAAATTTACTTTGAGGTTATCGATTCCCCAGGAGACAGGGTGGTGTTATGGTATTGAGAGTACAGGGAGAGGTATGATATGGGGAGAGACATGATATTGAGAGGTACAGGGAGAGATTGGGTGAAAGGGGATATTGCTAACTAAGTTCTGCTTTCTGTGATATACAGGGAGGAATAGTGAGGCATCAGCTTTTATTTTGATTTATGTTTATGAAGTTTTTAGATTTAACATGAGCTCTTAGGATCCAGCAAGGGAACTATAATGGTCATGAGGACAGGCTTTGGAGTTAGGCACTTAGGTTCTATTCCCAGAACCCCTATAAATCAGCTGTATGATATTGGGAGGTTACTTAAATCTTTGTTGGTTTCCTTATCTTTAAAAACTCTGCCTTATAAGGTGGTGGGCAGCACTAAGATATTGGGAACTTAGCACAATGACTGATATGTATCAATAATGAGTGGCAGCTATCATCACCACCACATTCATCAACCTTGACTGTGATTTGAGACATACATAAATATGAGTTGGCATTATAGAATGATTGCCTATCTCAAGTATCTTTTAGCACCTATAGTTGCAGTGCCAGCAACCTGACTCACACAGTTTAAACTTGAAAACACAGAACTTATGCAGGGCAGTTCTGAGGACCCCAGACCCTAGAGTGCCTTAACCTTATGCATGATGGTTGTACTAGATGCTCTGCATTTTTAGAGAATCTAATATTTATGACATTTTGGTGGTGTTATATGTTGATTGTCTTTTCTCTGGAACATTAGTCAGATTTTCCTTGTTCTTTGTATATCCAATTGAGTTTTGATTATATTCTGGATATTTTTAATAATATGTTGTAAATCTCTAGATCCTTGTAAAATCCTCTGTAGACGTTTGGTTGGTTTGTTTTAGCAGGCAGTTGACCTGGTTAGGTTCAGACCGCATGTTTTTTCTCACCTTTTGTGTGTGGTGGTTCCTTCCAGTGTCTATTCAGTTTTCAAAGCTTTGGCTATTTTTATCTTTTGTGTGTGTGGAGAGGGGAGTTGAGGGGTAGGATCATCTGCCCCTTGCTCAATACTCAGGTTTAGTTCAGATAGTGGTTTATGTTGTGGTTCAGCTCTCCATGCTTTCGCTATACTTCTTTGAGTATATTCCATATTTGCACAGTTTGAAGGTGAGCCTGGCACTGTCACTTCATAGACTGAACCAGAGGTTTCTCTTCTCCATTACTCTCTGAATATTTTCTCAGGACTGCTTTTTATATTTCCTCTGGCCAGAAAGATGGATTATTGTATAGTTTTAGCTTGCATGTTTTTGTGCAATTCCACTTGACTGGGATGAAGTGACAAGACAAAGAAGGAAGAAAAAAAATAATAAGGATTTTCTCCTAAACCCTTTGCACAGCTGAAGTCCCTGTTCTAGTTATTTTATGTAGAGAGAGGTTTTCTCTTGGGGTATTAGGTGTTTGCATTATTGTGGTGGCATCGGTGCTGTTCCAAACTGGTGCTGGCCTTGGGGAAAGACTGGAAGAGAAAAAGAACATTAACATAAAAAAGCACATGGATCTGCCTCTCACTTTCTGATCCCATTTCCCCTCTCCCAATACTCCAACCACAGGGATCTTTTTTCTTGTTCCTCTGGCCAGAAAAATGGGCCTCTCTTGTAGTTTTTGGCATTCTGCACCCACTGTGCAATTCTCTGATTTGGCCCACCTTCAGCTCAAGGAGAAAAAGGAAAGAAAAGAAGCCAGGTAACTCCCTACCATTGTATTAGCTGTTAGAAAGTTCTCACTTTCTTCTCCAGACTACCTGCTATTATTTATTTTGCAGAATCTTGCTTTTATATTTTGGGCAAAAGGGGAACAAGAAACGATAGTGGACTTTCTTCATCTTGGTTAGCACCACTGTGAATAGTTTATTGTGACTGTCCAGATAGCATGTCCATATTAGGGCCTGGCCAGGGATTGGCCCACTCAGAACTGCAAAGTGTAATGAGAGCAGGGGACATGCTGTTACCTAAAGGAATAGGAAGCCATGCCAGGCAGACAGAACAGCAGGTGTCTAATGTTTATGGTTAAGAAGAAAACCTTTTAATAGATGTTTTAAGGTTAATTTTAGAAAGTATAGTTATGACAGAGGTATTATTAGGGTTATATTATTTTTTTTTTTAAAAAGTTATTGATTTTAAGATATTCTTACAGGGTCAGTTGAATGCAAAAGAACTTAACTCACTTATTTTTATTTATCTCACAATTTGCAAACAAAAACATAATTTTGGATGTCTTAATGTTCAAAGCCACTTATCACCTATGCTATTTCTGTACAAAGTAAAGCTCAATTTCAAGTGGCAGCATTGGCAAGAATTAGCTTTTACGTTTAAATTGAATTTTTATAATTTTTTTTCTGTCTGAGATCTGCCAGCGGCTTAGCTGAATTCAGATGTGGAGTTGCCCCTTCTGAAGCCAAATTTTGAAATCAGCAAAGTGTGCTGTTTGTGCTCCATCATCTTTTTGTTCTGTTTTCTCTCATTTGACTATTCCCACTTTTCTTTATCCACTCTGTAGCAGAATCCTTCTTGTATCTGCTCATTTCAAAAGTACTTAAGTGTTGAATTTTCCCTTCCATATTCCCTTCTTCAGAACTTATCTGACCTGTGTCTTACTTATGACCTTGACTTTAAAGCCTTGCTAGGTGAATGCTACCCATCAGAGAAAGTGATTTAGACTGAGGAGCTAATGAATGTTATGGAATAATCCTTCAGTGGTATAGTTGAATTTTCTCATGTCCCACCAGATATCTTATCCTAAAGTAAGGAGAAATATGAATTTTTTAAATGTCTTGGCAAAAAAATTACCTGAATTGAAGGAAATAAATACATTTTAACTGTAGAAAATTTTGAAAATACATAATTATATAGAATAAAAATAGTCACATCACTCAGTTAACTACTGTCAATCTTTTAGTATATATACTTATAGCCTTTTTTGCATGTATCCAACACACACACACACACACACACACTCTCTCTCTCACTCTACAGGAGTTCAGATATATTGCTTTATAACCTGTGTTTTATACTTAAATATGTCAGAAAGAATTTTGTTATTAAATATACCTTTTTCATATTATTTTTAAATGGACTATATAAAACTTATTATGTGTGTATACCCTAATTTATTAACCAGTCTCTTATTGTTGCACAATTGTTTTAAAGTTTTCACTATTTTAAATAATGCTATGATACAAACGTGGCTTCCTTGGATTACATGCCTAGAAGTGGAATTGATGTATCATGGGGTATATATAATATATTCTGAAATTTTGATGTAGTTTCTCTTGGTGCTTATTAAATAGTAAGTAGTTGCTCAAATCTTGCAAAAGCAAAGATGCCCTTTTAGTTTCAGCCTGATTAATTTAGAAGAATTTATAGCTTATATACAGGTAAGTTTTAACCATATATAATTAGACAAAACAAATGGGTTTCCAAGGATTTTCCTTTTCCCTTTTTGGAAAATTACACTTTCATATACCATTGCGATTTTAATTTGGGCTTGGAAAAAAAAAAGAAAATTACTATTACCTAGTTACGTGAGGACCCTTCAAGAGGTAGAGGGAGGGATCTTCCCTCCCTTCTAAGAAATTTTAAATTTTACTTTATAAAGTGGTAATTATCTTTCTTGCTATTCTTATGTTTGGGTGTTGTCATATAATAGAGACCAATACTACCTTTAGACCAGGCAAGAGGGGCCCCTGCCTTGGTCTCCACTGTAGAGGGTCCTCCTCTAACTGTGTCCCTCCTCTTGCTTTAGAGTCTGTGGGCCAGGGAGCTGTGGCCACCTGCATGTCATGCCCCAACTTCTTTTTATCATACTCTGCTAACATGACCTTGAAATTACCTGCCTAAAAGGTCCAAGATTGCTTCTAGGGCCTTTGTGAGGTTTCCCAGGTCCATCCTCCTGATGTATTAATAGAGCATGCCATTGTGGCACGAACACTTACTAGAGTTGGATGTGCAGGTTGGGGTTGCCTCTTGTATGTGAGGCAGACCTCTCAGGGTGCAGGGTAGGTATTGAAGAGGAAGAGGCACACCAATTTATACTCCTGGCCTTGGTCCTGCAAATAGTAGGGGTGGACCTGAAAAAGAATCTGTTACACAGTGATTTGTTATACAGATTTCCACATGCTATTACAAAATGTAGGCAGAAAGAGCCTTCCAGGCAGAGAAAAAGTCACTTACATGCTGGACTCTGGAGGCGAGGAATTGTACAGCATATTTGATCCTGTAGCTTCAACATTTCATATATGAATAATGTTAAGAAATGAAGCTTCAAGCAGCAGATCGAGAATGAATCGAAAAAGGCTTTTTATGCAATGCAGGATTGTGGACTTTATCCTCAGGCCGATGGGAAGTCATTCTGGGGTATTGAGCAAAGATGACATAATGAGATCTTCCATTTAGAACTGGCTGTGGAGTGTAGTGGGTGTGGGCAAGAGCAGAAGCAAAGAGGCCTGTTCGGCTGATGGTGGTGTTCATCTGGACAGCAGGAGATGAGATTGAGGTAGGTCGGAAGCCATGAGGATGACCCTTGCCTACTATGTGGGACCGTACTGTGGACAAATTCACGTGGGTTAATGTCATGAAAATTATTTTGGAAAGCTTACAGAATTATGCAAATGTTGTTAATGTTTTTAATGACAATAGTAATGATCATATTATGGATAAAGGTTACATTCCAGCTAATCTAAATTCTAAGGTAAGCACGTGTGAAAATCAGCTGAAATGATGTGGGAAAGGATACCAGTGTAGGGTGTAACATCCGCTGAAGGTACCTTTGGGAGGGCAGGAAGATGGCTCTTCTAGTCTTTGGGGGCGGTGGTTCAAGCAGAAAGGACAGTGGCATTGAAGGTAGCTGGACTTGGGGTTTCAGTGTTGGGGATGTGTGCCCGAGGTGGATCTCATCTTTCATTACTTAAGCTGTTTACATAGGTCCATTTATGTCCCTGAATCTATAATCTCCCTAGTTGATTTTTTTTTCCAGAGGAAATAACTCTTCTCTTGTCATGAGGTGAAAGGGAAACTGAAAGGTTTACATTCTGTGAGCATAAGTTCTCTGAAAAGGAATTTGGAGGAAAGAGTTTGTTTATTCCAGTGAAGAGTTTGCAAACCAGGGAGATGCAGCCTTTAATGAAAAGGAAGTTGAATTCCTGATAACAAAGGAGGATTAGGGTTTTACAGCAAAACTCACTGCACGGGTTCCCCATCAGGTTCATTTGTGCAAATGAAGGATTGACACTCTCTTGTTTCTGATTGGGTGGTGCAGCTGAGTTCTGATGAGCGATACAACCAAGCCCTGATTGGCTGGGGCAGAGGAGCTTGATTGGTTGGTTCCAAGCCTCAAATCAGAAGTCTCTGTCAGGTGTTTGTTTCCAATGGCCTTGTTGGGTGGTGGTTTCTAGCCATGGTTTATCTCGGCACTGACGATAAAAAATGGTTTGGCTTGATTGTAGAAAGGGAGGTCCTCTAACACTTTTACATCTTCCTGAGAACACAGAATGCGTGACTGCTTCTTCACCCAGCCGTGGTTGCCTGGTTCTTTTTAAACTTTGACCACCTCAGATAGCCACAGGGAGTCCATTTTGTCTGTCAGCTGGGGGCATACTTTAACAATTCTCAAACAGATTTTCAACCAGTCTTTCTGTTTTTAGATAGATTTTTTTTTTCACCTCTGATTTCTGAGGTTTTTCTGCAGCTCAAATCACCATCTCTGTTATCCTTGGCTTTCAGCTTTTGTTGCCTTGATAAGTCAATTAGAGCTCACCTATGCTTTTCATCTTCCAGAAATAATTGTTGCCACCTGCATCTATTGCCGTTTTCACTTCTCTTTGGTATTTTTAATCCTTTACTCTCTGCTCTCTTTAGAAACTCCATTCTTTTGTAGGTTGGCGAGGAGCAGAGATAAACATATATTTAATTCAATAAGTTTAAATGTAATTAGATAATAAAATGATGCATGTATTTAAAGACTGTCTTATACAATAACATATACTTTCAATCTGAGAAAACTGGTTTTAAAAATATTTTTCTCATTATCTTCGATGAGGGTTTTAGTTCATATTTCTAATATTAATATTATTGTAGCTTGTCTAGCTGCAGGTTTCTTGAGAAAATAGAAATGTTTCTTTCATTTATTCGTAGGTAGGTATGTTTTAGAATGTTCATTTTTTGAAAATTTCCTGAGAAGTACGTGATTACAGAATGTGGTTGGTTTCTCTTTACCAAGAACAGTGAAAATATGGAACATAGACCATAAGATGTGAAGCATAGCTTTTTATTTCAAAGATTCAAAGGAACCTGAGGTTCAAAGAGTTAGTTGAGTCACTTAGTCTTAAATTTAGTAATGGCAGAGGTGAGGTTGGGATCTAGGTTTGTTGTTGCCAGTTCATTACCTGTCCTTTTACAGGCAGGGATTGAGAGCCATAGAAAGAAAATAGTCTAAGCTGGATCTTTCTAAGAAAGAAACCTTATGTACTTTCATTAACACTAGAATGTAAGCCCCAGGAGAGCAGAGAATTGGATATTTTGTTCACTGCTATATCCCCAGAGTCTACACAGTGGCGTGTGGGAGGTACTCAATAAACATAAAAAATTTCAAAAATGAATTGAGCACCTGTTTACAAAGATAGACATGGAACTCAGGTTTAAAATATGAACTTTTTCCAAAATAATTTCTAAAAAGAAATACAGTGGCCACAGTGAAAAGGATGTGTCACAAATAGATCAGATACATATTACTTAGCAGGTTTCCATGGTAGCATCATGTTCCTTTTATAAAAGAAAAACTTGAATATAAATATTGCTGCACAGTTCTGTGCTCATGTACTTAATAATGTAGGCTAAAGAAGCTCATATAAGTTGCATGTATTTCTGCATTAAGTATTCTTCTGCTTTTGGCCTTTCCACATAGTATAATGAGGCGTGCACACTCATTGCAATTGGAATTAATATAATAGTGCCACTGCAATCTCGTGCTGTCTCCCTTTTTTCCTCTTGCCATTTCGCTCTCTCAAATAAGTGTGCCAAGTGCTTTGCTGAGCACTTAAATTCGGAAGCCTTTCTCCCAGAGGAGTTGCGGTCTCATCAAATACAAGGTTACGCTGTTCTCAACATTTCACATTAAAAAATTCAAAGGGAAGGAATTTTACATGAACAAAATGAAATGAAGAAAATTAATTACATTTGCTTCTTTTTGTCCTTTCCATTTGTGTGTGTTCTAGGTACCAGCATTTTCTCTGCCTTGAAGATAGAGGCTTTCTACTGCCTCTGCTGCTTTTGATTCTTTACTAGAATTTGTGGTCATCTGCTGTATCTTGATAATTAACTGCGGTCAACTCTTAACT
The DNA here is from genome assembly GCF_000951045.1 of Mandrillus leucophaeus. Lineage (NCBI taxonomy): Eukaryota > Metazoa > Chordata > Mammalia > Primates > Cercopithecidae > Mandrillus > Mandrillus leucophaeus. Next base: position 4,748,483 of record NW_012105365.1, read on the forward strand.
GCCTACAGAAGATAGACAGGGAGCATCAGGGAGCTGATTTTCTCATTGGCAGTTTACTAATATGAGCAAATCTGAGTACAGAAGACCAGGAGACTACATTCAGTCACTCACCTATTCATCCACCCTAGGCTGATGTATTTCACTGCACACCTTTAGGCATAGTTTCTTCAGGCTTGATCTTGCTGCTTACCACATCCTATCAAACTAGCTGTTTTCGAAGGAACTGGTAAGTGCTAAAATAGTTACAAATCCTCCTATATTTCAGGGTCTTCTCCTCAAAGCCTTTTCTCACTGTTCCAGCTCACAGAGATTTCTTCTGACTTTGAAATCATAATAAAATAGGGTCACGTTTTGTATACTCTTACACACATACTCTACTGAATGCGATTCTAACATTTAAAGGTCCCTATTTTTCTAGAAAATCTGAGAGTTAAGGAATTTTATTGGAAATTTTGATGGGAGTTTTTACTTGGACACTGACTTGTGATGTCACTGTTCCACTTTGAGCCCTTACTCTTTATGCTTTCTTATAAAGTTTTGTGTGTGTGTTGTCTACTTCAACAAAATCATAAGCTTATTGAGTACAGGAACTATGTTTTACTTAAAATTTCTAGTTCAACCATTGTGGAAAACAGTGTGGTGATTCCTCAAAGATCTAGAACTAGAAATACCATTCGACCCAGCCATCCCATTACTGGGTATATACCCAAAGGATTATAAGTCATGCTGGTATAAAGACACATGCACACGTATGTTTATTGCGGCACTATTCACAATAGCAAAGACTTGGAATCAACCCAAATGTCCATCAGTGACAGACTGGATTAAGAAAATGTGGCACATATACACCATGGAATACTATGCAGCCATAAAAAAGGATGAGTTTGTGTCCTTTGAGGGACATGGATGCCACTGGAAACCATCATTCTCAGCAAACTATTGCAAGAACAGAAAACCAAATACCACATGTTCTCACTCATAGGTGGGAATTGAACAATGAGATCACTTGGACACAGGAAGGGGAACATCATACACCGGGTCCTATTGTGGGTAGGGGGTAGGGGGGAGGGATAGCATTAGGAGATATACCTAATGTAAATGATGAGTTAATGGGTGCAGCACACCAACATGGCACATGTATACACATGTAACAAACCTGCACATTGTGCACATGTACCCTAGAAATTAATGTATAATAATAATAAAAAAATTTCTCCCATAGGCTTTAGGCCATTAGGCCATCATAATTATCTAATAATTAAGTGCTGGGAAATAAAGAATGACATAAATAAAAATGATATATTGCTATATGCATAAATCATATCTAATATGCAATATATGTTAATGTCAGTATATAAAAAATATGATCAATATGTCAACATATGTACATATTATTTTTATTTGTGAGATTTATTTGAAAAAGTATCTGGTCTATATTTTAACTGTAAGTATTGTTATCAGAACTGGGAGGTGATTCCCTGGTGTTTTCAGTAAGCACCATGTAGCTTTTGTAGTGTGGATGACTTTGGTGTTTGAGGGGGTACCATGACATCCAGTATTTACTTGGAGGTATACTGAATTTTTGTGTTTTTGATGTAAGATAGCACAATTTGAATTTTTGTTATTCAAGGATTCACATCTGTACTTTGATTTGTGCATGTGCATGTCAGTGTGTGCAAGTTCGTGTCTGTGTGGTGTGCCATGATTTATATGGAAGAGTAATTTTCCCTTAAGTGTTTTGTGATCAGGAGTAATTCCATGCTCTATTTCTTCTTGGAGTGTTTCCTGGTTTCCATATATTTACAATGCAAGGTTTATAGGGAATTTTACTGTTTGATTATTTGGGGCAGTGTCTCCACACCCCAGCATTCTGCGCTTTGCAGAATGTCTAAATAACTGCCATCCTTTGAGTTGGCATGGGCCCAGGCACTTCTTTCAGTTTATAATTTGGAGAGTGTGGCTTGTGAGCTGATGTTCTGTTGTTTGGAGTGTGCTCTGACTCATATCAATGTGTTTGTTGATAAACTGTCAGAAGCCCTGAAGTGTAGGGAAAATTGTCAAGAATTTTCCGCTTGTCAAGAAAAACTGTGAAGCATGCTAAAATAGGTGGAAAAGATTACTGGATGTGCTTTTTAGTGCACCTTTCAGAATGATCAGTTTCTATAGCAGCCTGCACCTTTCATTGTCTTTGGATTATTTTAGAATGCTGTGTTGTAGGTAACTGATAGTAATACAAATAGTTTTTGTCCATAGAAATGAAAATGTATTTTATCCTTTGAAATGCAATTGATTATTACCCTCTGGATATTTACCAGTTTTGCATCTCCCAATAAATTCATTTCACCTTCCTAATTGCCTGTTTTGGTGTGTCCTTCAAATTCTCCTTTGAATTGGTGATAACATCTTACTGACTGACTTGCTAAATAATGACAACATTTTTGACATGTATTAATTTTCTATTTGTATGAGAAATAATCTACTTTTTCTTTTAAATTATCCTTTACTACCAGAAAATTTCCATTTCCAAGGGACCAGTTTTAAGTGCTCAATGTTTATTTGCATCTATGGTTAGAGTTTTGGGGTGTTACCTATAAATCTGAAAGCATATGTGCTGTACTTCTCTTTATTCAGTACCCTGAATGCCATTCAGAATATTTGGAAAATATACATTGTACCTTTAGCAATTTTACTGTACCACAGTGTTTGTTAGATCTTTCTATGGATTTAAGGATTGAGTTTAGAAGCAGATTTTTCTTTTTTTATTTGTTGCCAGCCCAAATGAAGTAGCCTATTAAATAATTTAAAATAAAACCCATTTGATTTGTGCTGCAATCTAAATCCCTGACCCCAAGGTCTGCCCTTTGCATGAAATAGGTTTGCATTTCAGTATTTTTAAATTATAAAGAAATAAATTAAAGCTTCCTGCTGAACTCCTAAGAGTTTGGTAACAATAGTAACAATAGCCTTTTAGAGTCCTTGAGTAATCTAGAGAAGGCAGATAGGATAAAGGAGTCTTAGGAAAATTAATTGGCACATGACATCCAACATTACATGCAGCCAGAAAACATAATACCTTTTCCGTGTTCTGATTGCTATTCTCTGACTGCTGTTCTCAACTGGCAGGCTGAATAACAGAGGCAGCGATGGAGGACAGTTTTTTGGAGCTTACCTGTTTTATTCAGAGACCTTGCTTTATTTGAAATTCATGCGACTTCACAGTATCATTATTTTGCTAGGATGATAAGAAATCACCTAAACTTAATATACAGGGGCCAGAATCTTCTCAGTGGAACATGGAAATAAGGCAGACTTTTATTTTATTATATTTTATTTTGTTTGTTTTATTTTATTTTTGAGATAGAGTCTCGTTCTGTTGCCCAGACTGGAGTGCAGTGGTTCAATCTCGGCTCCCTGCAACCTCCGCCTCCAGCGTTCAAGGGATTCTCATGCCTCACCCTCCCGAGTAGCTGGGAAGCGCACACCACCACACCCGGCTAATTTTTGTACTTTTAGTAGAGACACGGTTTCACCATGTTGACCAGGCTGTTCTCAAACTCCTGACCTCAAGTGATCCGCCCACCTTGGCCTCCCAAAGTGCTGGGATTACAGGGCTGAGGCACAGCCCCTAGCCAAGACATGCATTCTAATACAAATAACAAGGAACAAGAGAAACAAGAAAGTCATTATGCAAATACATGGCAGGTCAAGGCTATTCTGCCATGGGAGGGTGTGGTAGGCTGAGTCAGACTCCTTCCTGCTGCCCCTGTCCTCCAAAAAATCCAAGTCCTGATCCCCAGAACCTGTAAATATTATTGTTATATGACAAAATAGGACTTTGAAGATTTAAAGTGAGAATCTTGAGAAAGTGAGTTTACTATGATGGGCCCTGAATGCTTTCACAAGAGGAGGAGAAGGCAATGGTACCACAGAGGCAGAGACAGGAGTGATGAAGCCACGAGGCAGTAAGTGCAGGCAGCCACCAGAACCTGGAAGGGCCAAGGAGTGGATTCTCCCCTGGAGCTGCCTAAGAGAGTACGGCCTGGCGATACCTTGATCAGCCTTGTAATACAGCTTTTGAACTTCCAGCCTCCAGAACTGTGAGAGAATATATTTCTGTTGTTTTAAGTTGCTAAGTTTCTGCTAATTTATTACAGCTGTTATGGGAAACAAATACAGATTTTGGTACCTGGAAGGGAAGTGCTGTTGTAACAAACACTTACAAGTGGGAATGTGGCTTTAGAATTGGATAAACTGGGCAGAGGCTGGGAGAATTTTGAGGTGCATGCTAGTAAAGTCTAGATGGCCTTGAACAGATTGTTGGTAGAAATGTGGATTTTAGAGACTGCCCGTGAAGGCTCAGGAGGAAGTGAGAAGCATGGCAGAAAATGTCTGTATCATCTTAAAGAATATGTAAATTGTCATAAGCAGAATATTTTTTAAAATATTAAAAGTGATACTAGTGAGGGCCCAGCAAGAAAAGAGGAATGTCTCATAAATAAATAAATAAATATTTATTCCAATATTTCCTCCAGGAAATTGGAGGAAAGGTGACCCCTTTAATATAGTGGCAGAAAGCTTAGCAAAATTGAGGTCCTGTGTTTTTGTGGAAAGCAAAACTTAGAAGATGAGCTTGGATATTTAGCTGAGCAGATTTCCAAGCAAAGTGCTGAAGGAATGGCGTGAGTTCTTCTTGTTGCTTATAGTAATTATGAGAGAAGCAACATGCACTGAGGGAAGAACTGTTAAACAAAAGGGAACCCAGACTTGATGATTTGGGAAATCTCAGCTTATCTAGATTTCAAAAAATGTTAAAATTAGGAGAGTCATTGTTAGCAAAATGTGCTGTGCAGAGAAGGTCAAGGGCAATGGCCTTCTCATTCCTGATTTCTCCATGGTGATGTGGCTTGATGTTTCTATTCTCACTTGTCATTGACACAGTGAGGGAGGCAAAACTGTGGATGCAGCAGAATAGCCACATGCAGGATACTGAATTGAATAAGTAAGGTATTGAACTGAAAATAATTTGGGGTAGATTTGGAATTTTTCACATTCTTAAAATGCTCCAATAATATTTTGTTTGGGTTCCTCTCAGTTCAAATATCACTTATGTGTAATGTGCTCTGACCAAGGGAGGTCATTGTGAGAATTTCAAAACAACTAAAGGCTGGAGAGAGGTGGGTTGGGGGTTGGTTTTAATTTGGCAGTTGTAATTAATGGTCAATTTTAATAGTCTGTAATTGATGGCAGCCTGCTGTGGTACATGTTTATTAAGACTGGGAGAGCTACTTTAAAAACTTGTAGTCTTTTATTAGTATTTGATGATTAATTTTTACACCTTCTGTTAGATTTTAAACAGAGCGAGAATTAGGTCAATGGAAATGGTTCCCTTGTTTCTTTCGTTGAAACACATGGGACAGTGACAGTAGTCAAATTCCTAGTGTTATTCTGCTCTTTCTCCTACTCACATCTATCAGTTTTTCAGAGCTTAAAAAGCCTGCAAGAGATAGGGAAGTGTGCTGTAGCTTTTCTGGATGGATGAGGTGAAAGGATAATGGTCACAACCTGACAGCATTGACTGTCCTGTCCTGCATCATCTCCTCAGCACCTACTCTGTGTCTAGCAGCATACCTCTTTGATCAATAAGCTGCTTGGTGTGGGTGGGATGGGGGAGGATCAAGGAGAGGGTACAGCTTGGAAACAGGGGCTTGGGGTGATAGAGAAAGCACAGTTGCCCCGTTAGAATTGGCTCTAACAAAGGCTTGTTTTTGTGATTGTTTGCAGAAAGATTATCACTTTGAATATACGGAATGTGATAGCAGTGGCTCCAGGTGGAGAGTTGCCATTCCAAATTCTGCAGTGGACTGCTCTGGCCTGCCTGACCCAGTGAGAGGCAAAGAATGCAGTATGTTTTGTCTTTTTGACCATTTGTTTTCTTGATTAAACAATTACCTCTTCATATTAGCCCTAGGTGTTAATTATAATGAATGTAGGAGACCTTACAAAAGTGAGCATATGGCATTGATATCTAGCAGAATAAATGCAGCCTTTCTCATCACCAGATGCCCTTATATCTCAAGTCTGTAATGAGACAAAGGCAATATTAAAGAATATTATTATTATTTTTAAAAAATCTATTCTCTTATTTGAAACCATGGGAGGGCAGAGTGGCAGAGTTTCTTATTAATGGATTTGTTCTTATTTTAAAAATGTTTTTATAAAATTAAAAAATTATGTTGAAATACACATAACTTAAAGTTTACCATCATCACCATTTTTAAGTGTCTAGTTCAGGGGCATTAAATATATTCATATTGTTTACTATCATTACCACCATCCATCCACAGAACTCTGTCATCTTGCAATGGATTTTTTTTTTAGCCATAGAAATAACTTAATTTTTTTTTTTTAGTATAACCTACAGAGAGATTATAGAATTGCTGGATATCACATTCAACAGCTTGTCTTTTGGGAGTTAATCAGGTTTGAAGTACAACATTATAAATTAACAGAGAAATATGAAATACATGTAAATTTATTTTCATTTAAAACTTTACTTTTAAAAATCCTTTAATTTAGTGAGTTAGGGGTTCTTGCAGCAAAATAGTCGAGGGGGTGGACTAAAGTTCGAAGCTGGAAATAAAAGAGAGGGAATGTATTTGGGTTTTCTTGCAGTCTTCCAGGTAATATTCTTAAAAGCTCAGTTTTTCTGTTCCCAAATAAAAGATCAGGTAAGCAAATTGTTAAGTGGATAACTAATTTCTTCCTATTCATAGAGAGCGTTCCTCTGTTACTAGCTGGAGGAGTTTTTAGCATAATTTGTAGATTTACTGATAAAAGGGAAACTGCAATAATCTTATGAGGAAAGTCAGGGAAAAATACCATTATTTCCTGGTGAATGACATTAATGAGTGAATTCAGGGAGAACCTGAGAGGCCCTCAAGTGGGCAGGTGAAGGCTTCAGTGTAGCAACAGTTTTAAAAGACAAGAGGGTCTGTATAGAAGAAGCTGCTACAAGACTGAGGTGTGTGAAACCACTAGTGCAGAGGGCAGATGAGCTCTCAGTGACAGCAATGTGGTTGAAAGGGAAACAGAGCCTGAATCATACCTATGTAATTAGCCCATTGTGAATTTGCTTCAGTTACTTGCCTAGAAAAATCTATATATCATTTACCTATGTTTACTTTTCATTTGTGGGCTAATTCCTTGGTTTCCTTGTAAACAGCCCTATTCAGGTGGACCGCCTAACCATTTTGAATGCCAACTTCATATCTAGGTGGTATGGTGGTCTTGGCTAGCGCTGGCTTTTGAGAACTGATCGTTAGCTGGAAATGGGCCACTGTGGAGTATTGTACCCATAAAAACTAGCGAACACTACAAATTGAGGGCCTCCTTTCCCTTGGTAGCTGGATTTTAAATACTTATCAGCATAGCACTGATTACATTTGTTGGCTAAGGGTCAACTCTGTTACAGAATTGATGCCTGCATAGGAATTAGTTTTAATTAAATGTTGCCAGAGACATTTTTGCTCATTATATACAGTAAGGTTCCACAGATAACATTTTGAATCTGACACTCTAGCAAGCACTTCTGTGAAAATTCTGACTACTAATCAGGTCACTATTAGTTATTACTTACCTTAAAAATGATTCTTGCTTTAAAAATGATAATACTTTTGTGATAATACTTCAAAAATAATAATACTTTTGGCTGGTACATTTTTTATCTTTGTATTTTGTCTGAAATCTGAATTTCCATGTATTCCTGTATAGTATACTTACATTTGATCTGGAATTTGTCAGTCTGGCCTTAGATCTGTGAACATTTGCTTGTGTTAAAGACAAATTGTTTTAAAACTCACAAGTAAGTTAATAGGCTTAAGCAACTTAGAAGCACAATTCATAACTTTAACTGTGTCACTTAAACTAGTCGTTAGTGTTTGGCTGCTGAAGGCAGTATCATAGTAACTGGATATTTCTTCAGGAGCTTAGATTTTCTATTGCTAACAATAACTACCATTTCTCAAGTACTGATTATGTGCCAAACATTGTGCTTGGAGCTTTATGTCATTATCCCATTGTATCCTTACAACAGCCCTCTCAGATAACTAGGATCAGTGTTTCCATTTTATTAAAAAGGAAACTCACGCTTAAAGTGGTGAAGTAATTTACTTTATGTCATATAGCCCAGACGTGGCAGGTCTAGGATTCAAAAACAGACATGTCTGATTCTAGAGCCTGTGTCTTACCCACTGAGTTTTTCACTCGCGTCCATGTGAAGAGACCACCAAACAGGCTTTGTATGAGCAACATGGCTGTTTATTTCACCTGGGTGCAGGCGAGCTAAGTCGGAAAAGAGAGTCAGTGAAGGGAGATGGGGTGGGGCCATTTTATAGGATTTGGGTAAGTAAAGGAAAATTACAGTCAAAGGGGGTTTTTCTCTGGCAGGCAGGGGTGGGGGTCACAAGGTGCTCAGTGGGGGAGCTTTTGAGCCAGGAAGAGCCAGGAAAAGGAATTTCACAAGGTAATGTCATCAGTTAAGACAGGAACAGACCATTTTCACTTCTTTTGTGGTGGAATGTCATCAGTTCAGGCAGGAACTGGCTATCTGGATGTGTACCTGCAGGTCACAGGGGATATGATGGCTTAACTTTGGCTCAGAGGCCTGACATTCCTGTCTTCTTATTTAGAAGAAGTCTTCTTATTTATTCTCTTAATAAGAGAAATAAAACAAAATAGTGTTGAAGTGTTGGGGCGGCGAAAATTTTTTTTGGGTGGTATGGAGAGATAATGGGCGATGTTTCTCAGGGCTGCTTCAAGAGGGATTGGGGCGGCGTGGGAACCCAGAGTGGGAAAGATTAAGCTGAAGGAAGATTTTGTGGTAAGAGGCAATATGGTGGGGTTATTAGAAGGAGTATTTGTCATATGGAATGATTGGTGATGGCCTGGATGCGGCTTTGTATGAATTGAAAAACTAAGCAGAAGACACAGGTCTGAATAAGAGGAGAAAAACAGGTATTAAAGGACTAAGAATTGGGAGGACCTGGGACATCTAATTAGACAGTGTCTAAGGAGGTTCAGCATAGCCTTGCCAGCAAAGATTATTTATGTACTTTAAGAGGGAGTTAAGAGTGGTGGTTCGGGGATAGCACTAGGAGATATCAGCTGTGATGGCTTGGAGAAACAGTGTAAACTGGCAGTATAAACGAGCAGGGCATTTATGAGTCATTGAGAACAGTGAATAGGAGTATGACTAGACAGAAGATATAGGGATGACAAGTTTTTGGGGCACAGTCTAGGTTGGTCTGGTGTCTGGAATGAGACTGGGGCTTAATAAAAAGGAGCGTCTATACAAGAGCTTAAATGGGCTGTACCCTGTAGCATTCTCAGGACAGGCCTGAATTCTGAGAAGGGCAAGTGGTAAAAGTATTGTCCAGTCCTTTTTAAGTTGGTGGTTGAGCTTGGTGAGGTATGTTTTTAAAAGACCATTAGTCTGTTCTACCTTTCTTGAAGATTGAGGACCGTAAGGGGTATGAAGGTCTTACTGAATACCAAGAGCCTGAAAAACTGCTTGGGTGATTTGACTAGTAAAGGCCGGTCCGCTATCAGAAATGTATAGAGTTGGGAAGGCCAAACTGAGGAATTATGTTTGACAGAAGGGAAGAAATTACCGTGGTGGCCTTCTCAGACCTTGTAGGAAAGCCCTCTACCTATCCAGTGAAAGTGTCTACCCAGACTAAGAGGAATTTAATTTTTTGACTCTGGACATGTGAATAAAGTCAATTTGCCAGTCCTGGGCAGGGGCAAATCCCAGAGCTTGATGTGTAGGAAAGGGAGGGGCCCTGAACAATCCCTGAGGGGTAGTAGAATAGCAAATGAAACACTGTGAAGTGATTTCCTTGAGGATAGATTTCCATGATGGAAAGGAAATGAGAGGTTCTAAGAGACGGGCTAGCAGCTTGTAACCTACATGGGAGAGGTTATGAAATGACGACAGAATAGAATGGGCCTGTGAGGCTGGAAGAACCATTTGTCTTGTGTGGGAAGAGATTGATAGGTAGAAGTTTCAGCGGGGCAGTAGGTAGGAGTGACCAATGTGAAGGAGAAAAACTGGCCGTGAGGGACAGAATTTGGAATGCTAGCTGCTTGTCTAGCCACCTTATCAGAATAAGCGTTGCCTAGAGCAATGGGATCTGATGCCTTTTGATGGCCTTTGCAGCGAATGACCCCAGTTTCCTTTGGAAGTAAAGTGGCCTTGAACAGAGTTTTTATTAAAGAGGCATTAATGATGGAGGACCCTTGCTGGTGAGGAAACCTCTTTCAGCCTATATAACAGCATGGCGGTGCAGAATATGGAAGGCATATTTAGAGTCAGTATAAATATTGACACGTAGTCCTTTTGTAAGAGGGAGGGCCTGAGTTAAGGCAACTAGTTCAGCTTGCTGAGAGGTAGTGGAGAGGGGCAGAGCTGTAGCCTCAATGACAGGTGTGGAAGATACTATAGCATAGCCAGCAAACAGGAAAGAAGGAAATATG